>NW_015409917.1:0-2061 GCF_001527695.2 Protobothrops mucrosquamatus
TCCCTCTCCTTTCCTTCACTAGATTTCTTTTCCTTTCCTTTCCTTTCCTTTCCTTTCCTCACCTTTCTCCTTTCCTTTCCTTCCCTTCCCTCTCCTTTCCTTCACTAGATTTCCTTTCCTTTCCATTTTCCTTTCTTTTCCTTTCCTTTCCTTCCCTTCCCTTCCCTATCTTTCTCCCTTCCCTTCCCTATCTTTCTCCCTTTCCTTTCCTTTCCTTTCCCATGCCTTCCTTCCCTTCCCTTCTTCCTTTCCTCTTTTCTTCTCTTCTCTTCTCTTCCCTTCCCTTCTCTTCCCTTCCCTTCCCTTTTCTCCTTCTCCTTCTCCTTCCCTTCCCTTCAAATCTCTTCTCTTCTCTTCTCTTCTCTTCTCTTCTCTTCTCTTCTCTTCTCTTCTCTTCTCTTCCCTGCCCTGCCCTTCCCTTCCCTTCCCTTCCCTGCCCTTCCATTTTCTTTCCTCCAAAAACTTATTACTTCATGCTGCATACCTTCTTTTACATGAAGAAGATGAAGCACAGATATTGTGACTTAACTGTAAAATGTAAGCATCCAGCAGCCGGGCAATAGTCATTTAAAATTAGACACAAATGCTTACAACAGGTTGTCTTAAATGCATTTCCATTGATAATCCAAACCCTTTCTCTCTCTTCCCTTCCCTTCCTAACCAGAAATTGGGTGGGTGGGAGGTCAACTTCCCACCGATGCAAATGAATGGTAATCATAGCATCAATAGCCATAGTAGTTACACTAATAATAGTTTTGCTATTACCAATGATGTCCTTTCTCTACCACCGTTCTAAGGTATGGGGATATTTTGATTTTGTTCTGTAAATGCCTCTCTCTCTCTCTCTCTCTCTCTCTCTCTCTCTCTCTCTCTCTCTCTCTCTCTCTCTCTCTCTCTCTCTCTCTCTCTCTCTCTCTCACTCACTCTCTCTCTCCTAGTATTTGGGAAGACGGTAAAAACATCCCTCTTTGCCGAAGTTTCTCATTATTTTAATGATCGCTTTTAATCTGGGTAGTGATTTGAAATGGTTCATGTTCCTTTCTGCTTATTGTTGTCAATCGCCTGTATTCTTTGGAATAAGCAAAAGGGTGGGTGTACACTTGGTTGCTGCAAGCTTTAATACTTAAATAAGGAAAGAGAGCTTTGGATTCAGAATCCCCCTTAAAAATCTAAACGGGACAATTCTTCTAAAAGAACAGTCCCAAATATTAGAATAGTGCAACCCCCTCCTGTCCCCCCCACCCCCAGATGATAAAGTGAATTAGTACAGCCCCACTCCTGGGAATAAAACAAATCTTTATTAGGGTAAGAGAGGAATAAATTAGTTGGTTTACGTTCTCTTCTCTTTAAATCAAACAATGACCAAAAACCTTTGCAGCTTTAGACAATGCAAGCCTTTCATTGGAAATAATCAAAACAATCCAGTAACGTTCAAAAAGCCACACTTTTATGGAGAGGATGATTTGGCTAATTTTTGCACCACCCGGCAATCTGGGTTTCATTTAGGAGACGGCCACTCTCCTTCGCCCGAAGTTGATGTGGGGAGGGGCGGGGGGGGGGGAGAGGAAAGGACTGTTTCCTTGACTTAAATCCCTTTCTCTTAGACAACCTTTAAATGTCACTGCTTGCAAAACACTGGCGGCAGGCTAGGGGATAATTGGAAGGACCCCTCTCAGGAATTGTGGTTTGGAGTGACTTTCAACAGGCTTTTGCCTACAAGTTGGAGAGCCTGCATGGAAAGTTTGGCTGGTGAGGACCAGGGCTCCTCTCCATTCCTTCTCTCCAAGAGACACGAGCAATTGTGCTACACAACGGTATGGAAGTCCACGCTGGATACGAAGTCTGTCTGTCTCCTCCAGGTTCTGCTTTCTGTGAGGTCGGCGGTCATCTTGATCTGAGAATTAAATACACACCAATAGAAGAGAACGTCTCTAGGTCTGGACGGAACCGTGGGGTCCCCGGTGCTCTCTGAGCTTGGTGGTTTTCTTGCAGATGTTTCATTCCCCAACTAGGTGACATCATCAGTGCTAGAAGGGAGGTCTAGAACCCCTCTCCCTTCTA
>NW_015409918.1:0-2061 GCF_001527695.2 Protobothrops mucrosquamatus
TAGCGCTTGGCAACCGAGGGTTGGAAGTCTGGACTTTCAAGGAACCGGAGGAAAAATTCATATACAAGCTGGAAGGAGAAGAGAGGGAATCCATCAAATCCAACTCAACTTTCTTCTTCCACCAGGAGGCAAAGGTTGAGCGCCTTGAAAAAGTGGGGTTCCACCATGCCCAGCCGGTGATACATCCAAACCCTGGAGCCACTACTCAAGAGGACATCTTAATCTCACGGCCTTCAGAACGACTCTTACTTGGAGATGGGGCCAAGACGGTTCCAAGTTTGGTTCATCTTCTTCGGGATCAAACTCAGGGTTCTCACTGGGTGGAAGAATTCGGAAAATGTTGACTGAGATCTGCAGAGAGACGGGACAGATCAGCCCAAGCCCAAACTCTGGAAGTGAGATAACTTTTCAAGGTCAGCTGAGCCAACCAGAACAGACTCCACCCAAGCTTCAGATCCACAGAATCAGAATAGAGCTGGAAGGGACCTTTGAGGTCTTCTAGTCCAACCCCCTGCTTAAGCAGGAGACCCTATACTAGTTCTCTAAGAGGAAATTTCCTGTCAGTGGGAACAATTAATCAGCGGAACTCCTTGCCTCCAGAAGTTGTGGATGCTCCATCACTGGAGACTTTCAAGGAGAGATTGAATGGAATGTTATAGGGCAGTGATGGCGAACCTTTTAGAGACTGAGTGCCCAAACTGCAACCCAAAACCCATTTATTTTTCTCCGGGTACCAGGTGGGCGTGGCCCACTAGGTAGGCGTGGCTGTGGTCATGGCAGATTGGATGTGGCCAAGGTGGGCGTGGTCTCCTCGATGTTGCTCATGGGGAGGGACACCTGTGGGGGCCGGGCAGGGTTGGGGGAGATCCAGGGGGTCTCTGGCAGGTGGGACGGTGGGCAGGAGGCTCGTCCTGTTGGGTGAGGTGAGGCAAGGCGAGGCAGGGCTGGGGTGCCATTGTCGCAGGGCAAGGCGAGGCAGGGGCCGGGGCGGCCGCTGCCTGACACCATCGGCCCCCGCACACAGAGGCCAGCGAGCGCATGGGGGCCGACAGTGTCTGTCAGCAGCCACAGCCTGCCGGCCCCTCGACCGGCGCACTCTGGGGCTCCGCAGCCCACCACCAGAAGTTCAGAGAAGCCGCCTCTGAACTGGATGGCCGGCCGACAGCTGAGGAGGCGATGCAGTGGGTCGTGCCTGAGAAAAGGAGAGCATGCGAGGCCAAGAGGGATGGGATGGGGGGAGGGAAACCAGCCATGCTGGGATGCATCCGGCCACGTGGAACCTCGGCAAGTTAGCGGGCAGCTGGTTGAAGAGGGACGGCTGCCATCTCTGGGGCATGGCGCGCGTGCCCACAGAGAGGGCTCTGAGTGCCGCCTCTGGCAGGCGTGCCATAGGTTCGCCACCACTGTTATAGGGTCTCCTGCTTAAGCAGAGGGTTGGACTAGAACAGGGGTCTTCAAACTTGGCCCTTTTAGGATTTGTGGAATTCAACTCCCAGAATTCCTCAGCCAGGCAAGCTGGCTGAGGAATTCTGAGAGTTGAAGTCCACAAGTCATAAAAGGGCCAGGTTTGACGACCCCTGGACTAGAACATCAGCAAGATTCCCCCCAACCCTGTTATTCTGTTTTTTTGCTTTTATTATACATCAAATTTGAGAGGGGGAGGTGTGTCCAGGTCAGTGTTGACTCCTAGCAACTGCCTGGACTGGTCCCTGCAGGTTTTTTGGCAAGGTTTTTCACAAGTGGTTTGCCATTGCCTCCTTCCTAGGGATGAGAGTGTGTGACAGGCCCAAGGTCACCCAGCTGGCTCTGTGCCTAAGGTGGGATTAGAACACCCTACTGCCTGGTTTCTAGCCTGGTATCTAAACCACAATACCAAACTGGCTCCCTTAGCCATCAATAGTGCCGTTTTAGTTTTTTTTTCTTCTTCTTCTTCTTCTTCTTCTTCTTCTTCTTCTTCTTCTTCTTCTTCTTCTTCTTCTTCTTCTTCTTCTTCTTCTTCTTCTTCTTCTTCTTCTTCTTCTTCTTCTTCTTCTTCTTCTTCTTCTTCTTCTTCTTCTTCTT
>NW_015409919.1:0-2061 GCF_001527695.2 Protobothrops mucrosquamatus
TCGCAGGACTGGCCTAGGGTAATTTTTAGAGGGGTTTTAATCAATATTTTAAATTGGACAATTCTTTAATATTCCTTTTAATTAATTTTAAATCTGTATTGTTATTTGTGTATTTTAATTGATTGTCCGCCGCCCTGAGTCCTACGAGGAGAAGGGCGGGATATAAATCTAAATAATAAATAAATAAATAAATAAATAAGATTACCTGCAGTAAGTAGGCATTATTTATATTATCGTGGCGACAGACAAAAAAAAACAACCTCTTAGAGGACCTACTTTTATACCTCTTTCATGTTGCAAAGAAAAAAAACCCCACATGATAGGATGCAAAGTAGATCTTTCCACTGGAATATCACTACAAAAACCAGCTAATAAGTCTGAAACTGGCAAGCACCCAACTCAAAATATAATGCTTAATAGATTTGCATATCATCTACTTCTGGATCGTATGACTTTTTCCTCCAGATGATGCTGTTTCCTTCTTCCACCCTTGATCTGGTGGATCTTGATAGAGTTATGCAAAAGTGATGAGTCAAGGGGGCACTGGGGATTAGAGCTAAGGTGGAGGCTTTGCCCTTGCCAGGATCAATTGGGTGCCAACTTCAGCAAATGCATCATCATTCAAAGGGGAATTTCCTGTACCTCCAGAATGGTTGGGAAAATGCCAACCAGCCTGAATTTACTTTGTCTAACTAACTGGGTCGTCTGTTCAGTTAGAGGAAAAAGCTACCGGCCATGGTGGCAGAGGGGTTAGAATGCAGTATTCCAGGCTAATTCTGCCGACTGCCAGCAGTTCGATTCGCACCAGTTCAAGGTTGACTCAGCTTTCCATCCTTCCGAGGTGGGTAAAATAAGGACCCAGATTGTTGGGGGCGATAGGCTGACTCTGTAAACTGCTTAGAGAGGGTTGTAAAGCACTGTGAAGCGGTATATAAGTCTAAGTGCTATTGGTATTGCTATTGCTATGTAGCTAGCCCTGTGCTTCTAAAGTAGACTGAATTCAGCCACCACCTTATGCTGCTTGTGCTTCGCTGCCATGTGGTGACAGACTGCCATGAACTGTGGGGAAAGGAAATGAAGGGGGGAATGCTTGGGAAAATGAAAGTAAGTGCTGGATCTCTTTAAGATGCTGCCTCAAGGTCACCCAGCTGGAAGAAGGAGGGAACTGCATACCAAACTACCAGTGGACTGACCATTATAAAAACACTGGAAGTTTTTAAGAAGAGACTGGACAGCCATTTGTCTGAAATGGTATAGGGTTTCCTGCCTGAACAGGCGGTTGGACTAGATGACCTCCAAAGTCCCTTCCAACTTCTTCTTCTTCTTCTTCTTCTTCTTCTTCTTCTTCTTCTTCTTCTTCTTCTTCTTCTTCTTCTTCTTCTTCTTCTTCTTCTTCTTCTTCTTCTTCTTCTTCTTCTTCTTGTTGTTGTTGTTGTTGTTATTATTATTATTATTATTATTATTATTATTATTATTATTATTATTATTATTATTATTATTGATCATCACACAGTCAGCCAGATGTTCAGACTGGATTTGGCATTTTGTCTACCTATCGAGTCCTTACCAAGGACCTGGGATAGGCAGATGTGGATGTTTGATGGTATTACAGAGATCGTCGCAGGATGGAAGCAGTTCCTAGTAAGGCTGCCTTTTGCAATTGACTAATAGTGAATTTATCAATGCCAATGGTGTTCAAGTGGTGCTCCAGTTGTTTTGGGATTGCACCCAAGGCGCCTATTACTATTGGTACTACCCTTGCTTGCTTTTGCCACAGTCTTTCTATTTCTATTTGTAGGTCTTTGTATTTTGCTATCTTCTCGAGTTCATTATTATTATTATTATTATTATTACTATTATTATTATTATTTATTTATTAATTGTATTTATATCCCGCCCTTCTCCTTTCGGACTCAGGGCGGCTGACAAATGATAAAAAGCTAACATATTACACCTAGTTTAAAATTTGATTAAAATGAAATATTTAAGAATGTCAAATTTAAAAGTAATTAAAACCCCTATAAAATCCCCTAGGCCAGTCCCGCTTGCTGGAACAACCAC
>NW_015409920.1:0-2061 GCF_001527695.2 Protobothrops mucrosquamatus
TTTTTTTAAAAAGTCTAGATTTGAATTAACTTCCAGAATTGCAGTTAGCTTTTAATAATATGTTTATTTTTCCATTTAGAATTTATCTTTGGTATAGGGTAACAGCATGATTTATATATTTTTTAAATTGCATTACTTTGCTTTCCAGATGTATAATATAGTGACTGCTATTTCAGTTACCTGAAGTTCCTCTAAAATGCGAATTTTATGACTTTGCAGTACTGGGCATTGGCATTTGCTTTGCCTAGTCTAGTCTAATGCAATCCTCTCAAAGATATTTCAGTTATAATTTTGAGTGGGAAAGGAGAAACAATAGGTCTAGCACCCAATCTTTGTGATTTAGAAGGTAACTCTTTAAAAACTTGGCCTATTGATAGATTGAAAAAAGAGAAATGTGTAATCTCCCAGGCATTTAGCTTTGTCATATCTCCTTCCTCCCTTCCGGCATGCATTTAACAGCTTCTGATCATATTAGGCTCCAGATACTTCTGTATCTCATTAGAGCAGTGGTTCTCAACCTTTTTAATGCCGTGACCCCAACCGGTCGTAAGTCGAGGACTAAACCGGTCGTAAGTCGACTAAACCGGTTGTAAGTCGAGGACTACCCAACCGGTTGTAAGTCGAGGACTTTCCCTGCCCGGGAGCACCGCGCATGCGTGGTTCCGCCCCCTGCGCCGGCCGAGGCGTAGCTGGCAAGCGGCAGAGACGGAGCAGGCCGACCACCAGCTGGCCCAGCCCAAGGGAGGTAAGGCACCCGCCGGAAAAGGGAAAAAAATGGCGGACAGCCTTGCTTGGCGACCCCCGTGAAATGGTCGATCGACCCCAAATGGGGTCACGACCCATAGGTTGAGAACCACTGCATTAGAGCTTCAGAGAGTTCTCTCGTATAAGAGATTGCCAATTCAGAACCTTAAAAGGATAACCAAGAGAGAGGAAAAATCCTCTTTGGAGACATTTCAGTCAATCAACCTGTCAGCTAACGGTTGATTTTTATTGAATGCCTCTTAGGAAAAAGAACAGAGAATGTGCCTCCCCTTGGATGCATTTCCATTCAGCAACCTCCAGCGAGGTTTAACTTTTCTTTAGGTGTCCATTGAACTATAGGTGATGCAATTTAAGAATTACATTACACTGCAAAAGCATCTTCAAGATGAAGCTTTGTTTGGCATCTGTCTTGCTGCTGGTTTCTCATCTGCACATTTTTGTCAAGTTCTCTATCGCCCTCTCTAGACAATGTATAATTTTATTTTGCTGCATAAATAAAATTTAATTAAGTCACCTTAAATTAGGATAAGGGATGATTTTTTCGGGTGAAAAATAAGATGATTTTTCAGGTGATTATTAAGGAAACAAATGGCAATAAAAACAATTAAATACTGAAACATTCAATTGTTTTGATTGCCATTTGTTTCCTTAATAGAAGGAAACTGTTCTAAACATACTAGGACAGTGGTTCTCAACCTGTGGGTCGGGACCCCATTTGGGGTCGATCGACCATTTCATGGGAGTCGCCAAGCAAGGCTGTCCGCCATTTTTTTTTGTCCGCTATTTTTTTCCCCCTTTTCTGGCGGGTGCCTTACCTCCCTTGGGCTGGGCCAGCTGGTGGTCGGCCTGCTCCATCTCTGCCGCTTGCCAGATACGCCTTGGCCGGTGCAGGGGGCGGAACCACGCATGTGTGGCGCTCCCAGGCAGGGAAAGTCCTCGACTTACGACTGGTTGGGTAGTCCTCGACGTACAACCAGTTTAGTCCTCGACTTACGACTGGTTTAGTCCTCGACTTACGACCGGTTGGGGTCGCTGCATTAAAAAGGTTGAGAACCACTGTACTAGGAGAAGTTTGGAAATTGACTAAGTTTGAAGCAGTGGCCCATCCTTATTTAATAGTCGAGATATGTATTTTCTGATCAGCTGCTGCGGTTGTTCTGTAAAAATCAGTTTCTATATCATTGGCATTCATAAGAGGGCTCAAAAAACCAAGATGGCAGATATTTCACCATTCCCCAACCTCTTTGTAGATAGGTTGAATATATAAGGCTAAACTTCATTTTGTGATAAAGATTT
>NW_015409921.1:0-2061 GCF_001527695.2 Protobothrops mucrosquamatus
GCGAAGATGAGGAGCAGCTGGGGCCTGTTCCAGATGAACGGATGCGCAGGGAGGAAAGGCATGCAGGATAGCGGAGGGCAGTGGAAAAGTAAAAATCTCTAAGAAGCCATGCCCTGGCTGGATTATAAAGAGGAGAGGCATGGGAAGGGCTGGTTGCTGAAGGCAACCGTTCATGCTACAGCTTTGTGCTTCTGTCATTGGAGTTCTTCCCTCAGGATTCTTGGATATTTAACCAGGTTTGTCGGACAGAACACTCATTATCAATTATGTGCCAAGCCAGGTGGGATTTTCTAAGCAGAGATAATAATGGGTAGACAAGGTCAGCAAGGCAAGAGATTTTAGCCCATTGATTATTCTCTTGCAAAGCTATTGGCTTATTTGATAATCTGTTTGTTCAAGAAATGCACCTTCACTTACTTCTAGCTCTTTTCTTTCAAGAAGAATGGAAGGTTGGATAATATTATTCAGGAAACTGAAAAAAATGTTAGAGATGCATCAATTATATTTTAAATTTTAAAAACCCTTGTTACTGACCATAAAAATATTCCAGTTAGGGAGCAGATTAGGAAAGAAAGCTAATGTTGTTTTTTTAATATTAGGACTTAAGAGTGCATATAGTAATCACTATAATAAAAAAGGGATCCTTTTCCCCTTTTTTGGAGGTGTTCAAGTGAAATATGAATGCTGTAGTTTGTAGTGTTTCTGAGTCTATTCAGATACCTTTCCCAGAATCTTGCCTTCTGTTACTTTCCTCCTAGTTGCCAAATCAGGGTACAGATTTCATTGCACTAAGCTTATTTATTTATTTATTTTTGGTTTCCACTTAGATGTAATATTTCAATATGTATAATGATGACATGACATGATATGATATGATATATGATATGATATACTTTAAAAAACTGGACTTTGGGATTGTTCAATTTTTTAAATTGTCCAGGGAAGGTTGTGTGGTGTCTGTTCAAAAATAACTCAGCTAGAACAGAGCCAAAAGCTTTCCAACTGAGTTGCTTGATACTTACTGTGGGTTGGCTTGATGGCCTTACAAAAGATGATATCAGAGCAAATGACCGGGTGGAGGGCAAAGTGAGCAAAGAAGGAAATGAATGTAGCAATATCCTGACATTAAGGCACCAGACTGCCTGACCTACTTCCAGTGTTTGGACATTTACTCATTCTTTCCACCATCGTTATTTCTACCAGGCAGCTGTACTTGCACGTATGCTACAAGTAATATCAAATCTAGTTTGCTCTATGTAAGCTGTGAGTGAGGAAATGAAACCTTTTAAGTTTATAATGATGTTTATAGCTTTGCTGTTGGATTCCAAACTAAAAGAAGTTGGAATATTTGATTGTGTTTTTTTGTGTGTGTGTCTTTTGCTACAACATCTCCCTGCTCAGTACAAGTTTTCTCATTCTTTTGATAATCCATTTTGAAGTAATTTATTTTAGTTTTATACCTGTACTATGCTGTTTTATCATCTTATTAAAAAAATTGAATGCTACACTTTGCTATCATGTTCTTATTGCTACATATAAAACAAAGATAAGAATGATAACTTTCCTTCATAACAATTACCCAAATAATGCCTAGAGCAGTGGTTCTCAACCTTTCTAATGCCGTGACCCCATAATACAGTTCCCCATGTTGTGGTGACCCCCAACCACTTATACATCGCCGGGTGCCAGGGGCGTGGCCAAGTGGGTGTGGCCAACAAGTGGGTGTGGCCACCAAGTGGGCATGGCCACCATGTTTAAGGGATGGGAAATCCTGTTTTTTTTTCCTTTTTTTACACGCAGCAATAAGCATCTTCCCCTTGAGTAGAAAGGTATTCCCAAATGAAGGACTTATTTATATATCTTATTTAGAAACCACCCATCTCCCTCATGGAGTGACTATTGTACTTATACCCCACCTGTATTAATTTTATAAATAACTCAAGGCAATGAACATACCTAATATTCCTTCCTCCTCCTACTTTTCCTGACAACAACCACCCTGTGAGGTAGGTTGGGCTGAGAGAGAGTGACTGGCCCAAGTTCACCCAGGCAGCGTTCATG
>NW_015409922.1:0-2061 GCF_001527695.2 Protobothrops mucrosquamatus
TCTGGTTTGGTACAGCAACTAAACAAGATGGGCACAGACTCCAATGGATAGTTAGGACTGCAGAAAAACAATTACAAGCAGCCTGCCTTCCATAAAAGACCTGTATACAGTATTGCGCGGGTCAGAAATAGGGCTGAGCAAATATCTACCGACCCCTCCCATCCTGGATATAAACTGTTTCAATTCCTCCCCTCGGGCCGCCACTATAGGAGATTACATGCCAAAACAACTAGACACAGGGACAGTTTTTTCTCTTGTGCCTCACAGTCTTATGTCTAAGTATATTCGTCATGTTGTATGGCTGTATTATTATTATTATTGTCCTTCTCATCCTCTCTACTACCCCCTTTGCATGTACACTGATAGCTTCTGCACTGGAGACAAATTCCTTGTGTGTCTAATCACACTTGGCCAAATATAGTCTTCTCTTCTCTTCTCTTCTCTTCTCTTCTCTTCTCTTCTCTTCTCTTCTCTTCTCTTCTCTTCTCTTCTCTTCTCTTCTCTTCTCTTCTCTTCTCTTCTCTTCTCTTCTCTTCTATTCTATTCCAGAGGGTTTTTTGTGCCTTTGAGTTAGTCTTGGACTGGTTCCTGGGAACTGCCTAGACAAGTCCCTGCAGTTTTATTGGCAAGATTTTTTGGAAGCAATTTTCCATGGCCTCTTTCCTAGGGTTGAGAGAGAGTGACTGGCTCAAGGTCAGACAGATAACTTTGTGCCCAAAGCAGGACTAAAACTCACAGTCTCCAGTTTCTAGCCTGAGGCCTTAACCACTAAGCAAAACTAGCTCCCATTAAGGAAGATACAGAAAAAAACAAGATAAAAGTTAGCCTGGCAAGGTGCAGTCTCAACAAATCCATGCTGAACTGTGGTAATTACTGCATTACTTTCAAAGTGCTTATAGATCTGCTCTGGAGCTGCCCTGCGTATTGTCATCTGATTGACTGGTCTATAGTCCGCAGGATCTTTCTTTTTCTCTTTTTTGAAGATAAGTTCAAGATTTGCTCTTCTCTATTCACCTTTCTCTTCATTAGTTCTCCAGAATTTACCAAAGAAAATACATACAATAAACTTTTGGCCAACATATCAACTCGTTCCTTTATTTCATGAATGCAGCTAATCTAATCCTTGAGATTGAATTCAAAATAAAGATGCATGTTCTGATTCCAAAGGTGCTTTTTTCAACAAGCAACTAGACTTTCTTTGTTTTTCCTTGAAAACAGAACTAAAGAAGCTTCTTGGATGAGAAATGAAACAACTTCAAGGATAAACATGAAACCAAAATAATAATTGAATAAATTTTCTTTTCTTACATATTAAAAAGTTTCCTGTTTTCTAGTATTGGAAGAATGATTCCCCCCCCCTTTATATTGAAAATATCAAAAGAAACCCTTTTGGTTATTCTTAGTGTTCTTCAGTAACTTCATTTTGAGTTTTTGCTTTCCAGAAATTAATGCTACAGTTTTAATTCCTAAATATTCATTTTGCTTGTAATCTGGCCCTTTTCCCATTCTTTATATGTTCCCCTTTTTGTTTTAGAACTTCATTAAGTTTTCTGTGGAGCCACATTTATTTATTTTATTTTTATTTAATTAATTTATTCTCAATAAATGACTCTGGGCATTGGTTTCTGTTGTTTTGAAATCTTGACTTTACTATGCTTTTCTTTTAGAACAGTGGTGGCGAACCTATGGCACGCGTGCCAGAGGCGGCACTCAGAGCCCTCTCTGTGGGCACACGCGCCGCTGCTGCCAGCAACTTGCGCAGGTCCATTAGACCACCGGTCCCCACAGGCGTCTCCCCCATGAGCAACATCGAGGAGGCCATGCCCACCCCAGCCACGCCCCCCCAGTCTGCCGTGATAACCGCAGCCATGCTCACCCAGTGGGCCATGCCCCCATGCCCTCCCCGAGGCCACCACAATGCTGATGCGGCCCTGGCACTTTGCGATAAATAAGTGGGTTTTGGGTTGTGGTTTGGGCACTCGGTCTCTAAAAGGTTCGCCATCACTGTTTTAGAACATCGGCTCATCTTGAATTCCTCTTTCCCTTAGCATCTCCTGTTAT
>NW_015409923.1:0-2061 GCF_001527695.2 Protobothrops mucrosquamatus
GGAGAGGAGAGGAGAGGAGACGGTGTGGAGGGAGAGGAGGAGAGGAGAGGAGAGGGTGTGGAGGGAGGAGAGGAGAGTTTTATTGGACAATGGTCTAACAAAATAGGATCTTGACTGTAAGAAAAGCCCAACAGATTCCTGTAGCTTCAAAATTATATGAAAGTATTAGCCCAACTCTTTTATGCTGTGCACCTTCATACTTGTTCTGACTTGGCATCCTTTAAGTAATTCAAATAGCTTTTTGAAGAATCTCTTCCAGATGGTCCAAAAGGTGCCAGATGTGATTTCTCCAAATGGAAGCAAGCCTTTTTCAAGGGACTGTCTTTAATATCTGTTTGAAGTTAATGTTTGCAAAAAGGAAATCTGTCTCCCCTTATTTTAGTTGACAAATTGCAATCTATGTAAGATTGTGTTTGATCTGGGTGGTTGTTTTTTCCCCAAAGCAATCTTTCCGCTGTGATACACATGCACAAAGCTAATCCTTAAATAAAGAGTATGTTATGGGATGATAATATGAACTAAATAAGATTATGGGGAATCGACTCCATTGCTAGACCTACAAAATTCATAATCTGTTTCAATCACTGAAGAGTATTTACAATACTCAGGTTTAACAGAAGGTTTATTGTGGTTTTAGAGGGCAGATTTAACCAAATTTCTTATATAAGATGTTTTGGTTCCTCAGGCTAAATTACTGGCTTTTTTTTAAAGAAAACTCTGTACTGTTTATAGGATTCCTGCAACTCTACTATAATGTTTTCAGTCACTTTGATGACCCCTAGGTAGACTTTCTTGTGATGCTGAGGTATCTTATCAGGTTGATAGCTATCAAAATGTGTATATAGATATTGCCAACCATAAATATACAGATGGACTAAATTATTTAAAGAACAGATTTGTTGCATCTGTTTTCTGACTTAATGATTGAAGCAAAACAATTTTCTGGGGATAAATGAACCACCTTCTGGCCGCCAGAGGGCGCCAGGTAAATTGTCCTTCTGGTTACTAATCTTCCTACTCATTGGAACAACAACAGCAAGGTTATATTGGAGGAAGGGGGGATAAGAGTTTACTGTAGTCAATCAGGTTTTCTCTAACTTTCTCTTTCTCATTTCACTCTTCCCAACAAGCAGAAGTTACAACCGACAGCTAAGAGTCCCCTTGTAGAAACGGAGATCAAGGGATGCTTTCTTTCACTAAAGCAGACAACAGGACAGTTGGTATTTAATGCTAATGTGGCATTCTTTTTCTTCTTCTTTCTTTTAACCCTAGGAGCCAGATCTATTCAATAGCAGGCGATAAAAAGATTACTTTGGAATAGGAGATGGGAGAAATGTCCGAAACAAGTTCAGAGATATTTGTCTCAGTCTTCCAGACGTGTGCTGTTGAAGTGACAGAAGGCAAGCTATTTTGGGGTGTATTGTCATTTCAAGCAGCCCAGGAAGTTGTGCAATAGTGAGTTAGCACAGTGGCTTACCTAGCCCCATATTGTTGGTAACAATCGGTAACGACTGTCCAGTTTTAGGCCAACATTTTTTCATTGTTGCATGGAGATGTTAATGACCGCAAAACTGGGACTCTACCGCTGAGCTACAAACACACCCCTCCGGACCCCCTTTCTGCTCCCTTAGTCATCAGTGATAAAAAGAGAACTCAGTGCAGGCTTCCTTGTGCAGCCAATAATCCCCGTGCCCTTTCCAGCCCCTAGTAAAAACCCCATTCTAGACAAGATTGCTAATATTTATGACCCCAACACAACGGCACATTGTGCTGTCTGTTTCAGAGCACCAGAGAGTCAATTTCTCTTCACTCTTTGGGTCATTTCTTCACTTTCTGCCTTTCCTCCCCCTATCTCTGGGGAAAGGACCACCAGGATTTATAGGGCTGCTCCAGTGACACATCATCTCACTAACTGCAGAATGGCAGTTGTAAAAAATCCCATTTGCCAGCCTATTAGAATCCTATTAGTACTCCCACTTGAAGACTAACCTCCCTCCCTCCCTGTGGAATTACAGAGGCTCATGGAGTCTGGTGCCACAGTTTTATGGGTCTCCTCCTTCC
>NW_015409924.1:0-2061 GCF_001527695.2 Protobothrops mucrosquamatus
TCCTCCTCCTCCTCCTCCTCCTCCTCCCTTTTAACACTGATGGTGTTACCTAGTTGGGTCATGAAACGTCTCTGCAAGAAAACTACCAAGCTCAAAGACCATCGTCCTCCTCCTCCTTCCCCTTTTAGCACTGATGGTGTTACCTAGTTGGGTCATGAAACGTCTGCAAGAAACCCACCAAGCTCAGAAACTACCGTCTTCTTCTTCCTTCTCCTCCTCCCTTCTAGCACTGATGATGTTACTTAGTTGGGTCATGAAACCAAGCTCAGAAACCACCAAGGACCATCACCACCACCTCCTCCTCCTCCTCTAAACCTAACTCCAGTGTAACCCTGAGCTACCAATATTCTCTTCAGCTGATATGAAAACAGTCTCCGTTCAGTCTTAGGCACCAGCAGAAGTATCAGGAAGCACCCTGTGGCACCAGCAAAAAGCATCTTCCTGAAAACCAGGGGGGGGGGGAAGCAGAGCAGAGCTTAGAGAAGGTACAAAGAAAGAAATGTTAAGCACTGAACTTTTGAATGAGAAGGGGGAGATCTGTAGCCCCTTCTGAGGTTATCCTAGCTGGGATACAGGACAAGGAAGCAGCAGCATCCTTTTTTCCCTTCTGCTGGGCGATGCTGCCCCCCAGTGGCCATTCCGAGGCTCAAAACTGTTTCCCTTCTGCTGGGCGATGCTGCCCCCCAGTGGCCATTCCGAGGCTCAAAACTGAAGCCCAACTCTTCGGCAGGAGTAACGCCGGCGTAGTCCTCAACTTACGACCACAACTCAGCCCCAAAATTTCCCTTGCTTAACAAGGCAGCCGCTAGTGAGCTTTGCCCCGTTTTGTGACCTTTTTGCCACAGCTATTAAAACGAATCGTTGCAGTTGTTAAGCTGTTAATTAAGTTTTAGTCACACGGTCGTGAAGGGAATCCGACTTCCCCCATTGACTTTGCCGGTCAGAAGGCCGCAAAAGGGGATCAGGTGACCCCAGGGCACCGCGCCCGTCGTAAATACGAGTCAGTTGCCAAGCGTCTTAATTTTGATCACGTGATCGTGGGGATGCCGCAATGGCCGTAAGCGTGAAAAACAGTCGTGACTTTTTCCGGCGCCGTTGTAATTTGGGTCACTAAATGAACTGTTGTAAGTCAAGGACTACCCGTAAACAGCTGTAAGCAACCCACAAATCTGGAGCAAAAGGTCCTCGACCCCACAGAGAGGATATAAGTAAAAAAAAAGAGGAAAAATTCCCGCTACTTCTTCCTCGCCGGAGACGGGAGGACGGGCCGAGCCTGACCAAAGGCGTTTGCTGACATGAAGGAGATCTCCTGGACTGATGGCTCCAGAGACACACATCATCTTGGTTTGTGGCTTGTCGAAAGAGTTATGGGGAGCCACCAAAAAGTGGGGAATACAGGCCTGATCCCCGGAGATGGCCTAGGATTAAGTGCAGGGCTTCCCCGATGACACAGGAGGCAGAAATTAATAATAATAATAGTAAAGTTGGAAGGGACCTTGGAGGTCATCTAGTCCAACCCCCTGCTCAGGCAGGAAACCCTATCCCATTTCGGACAAAGGGCTGTCCAGTCTCTTCTTAAAAACCTCCAGTGTTGGAGCATTCATCGCTTCTGGAGGCAGGTTGTTCCACTGGTTAATTGTTCTAACTGTCAGGAAGTTTCTCCTTAGTTCTAAGTTGCTTCTCTCCTTGATGAGTTTCCATCCGTCGCTTCTTGTCCTGCCTTCAGGGGCTTTGGAGAATAGCTTGACTCCCTCTTCTTTGGGGCAGCCCCTGAGATACTGGAAGATTGCTATCATGTCCCCCCTGGTCCTTCTCTTCATTAAACTAGACATACCCAATTCCAGCAGCCATTCCTTATATGTTTTAGCCTCCAGTCCCCTAATCATCTTTGTTGCTCTTCTCTGTACTCTTTCTAAAGTCTCAACATCTTTTTTACATCGCGGTGACCAAAACTGGATGCAGTATTCCAAGTGTGGCCTTACCAAGGCCTTGTAAAGTGGTATTAACACTTCACGTGATCTTGATTCTATCCCTCTGTTAATGCAGCCTAGCACTGTGTTG
>NW_015409925.1:0-2061 GCF_001527695.2 Protobothrops mucrosquamatus
CTTCTCATTGTCTTCCCTCCCTCCCTCCTCTCTTCTTTCCTTCCTTCCTTCTCTCCCTTCTTCTTCCTTCCTTCCTTCCCTCCCTCCCTCCTTCCTCTCCTTCCTTCCTTCCTTCCTTCCTTCCTTCTCTCCCTCCCTCCCTCCTTCTTCCTTCCTTCTCTCCCTCCCTCCTTCCCTCCCTCCTTTTTCCTTTCTTCACTTCCTTCCTTCCCTCTCTCCTTTCTCCCTCCCTCCCTCCCTCCTTCTTTCTTCCTTCCCTCCTTCTCTTCCTCTCCCTCCCTCCCTCCCTCTCTTCCCATTGCCTTCCCTTTCTCCCTTCTCCTCCCTTCTCCTCCCTTGCTTCCTTCTCTCCATTGTTTCACTGCAACCAGGGGTCCCCTCAGCAAAGAGGTCCTTCCCGTTTTGATCAACATCAAAGAGAACCACACCGCTCCATATGCTGAAGCCCAGGATCGCACTTACCTGCTGCGTGCGTTCGCCTTGACCCGGTGACACATCACAGTGATAGTTGAATGCTTCCCACCATTACTGACCTCCTGCATCACTTCCCACTGCCGTAGGTCGCTGATTTTGGTGCTCAGGATGTTGACCCCTTTTTTCACCTTTGCCCTGTTGGAAGGAAAGTTGCAAAAAAAAGAAAAATTAGATGAGGGAGAGTGATCGTTCCATTGGGGACATGTCTATCTCTACCTACTTAACTCCACTAGAGAAGGACTTTTCTTTGAACGATAACATTTGGCTTCACGGCCAAAGAGCTTTCTGTTTTCCTCTCTCGTTCCCTGGCTGCTTGAAAACTTCTTTCCCATTTCCCCAAAGAGAACCTTGTCCAAAACACACAAACGAGCCTAACAAGCCACAAAAACTAACACATCTCACCATGTCAAAGCCAGTTTGTTCTAGTATTTGAGCTACCAGGCTAGAAAGCGGGAGGCCGTGAGTTCTAGTTTAGCTTTAGGCATGAGAGTTGGCTGGGTGACTTTGGGTCAATCACCAGAAGATGGTGAGTTCTAGTTTCACCTTAGGCAAGAAAGCCAACTGGGAGATTTGGGGTCAATCACCAGGAGACGGTGAGTTCTAGTTTCACCTTAGGCAAGAAAGCCAACTGGGAGATTTTGGGTCAATCACCAGGAGACGGTGAGTTCTAGTTTCACCTTAGGCAAGAAAGCCAACTGGGTGACTTTGGGCCAATCACCAGGAGATGGTAAGTTCTAGTTTCACCTTAGGCAAGAAAGCCAACTGGGAGATTTTGAGTCAGTCACCAGGAGACGGTGAGTTCTAGTTTCACCTTAGGCAAGAAAGCCAACTGGGTGACTTTGGGCCAATCACCAGGAGATGGTGAGTTCTAGTTTCACCTTAGGCAAGAAAGCCAACTGGGAGATTTGGGGTCAATCACCAGGAGATGGTGAGTTCTAGTTAGGCTTGTTAGGCTTGTTCTTTGTGTGTGTGTGTGCGTGCGTGTGTGTGTGTGTGTTGGACAAGGTTAGGAGCACAATCTAGACCTGTAGGACCAAGCAACATAAAGGGAAACAGGTGGGCAGGAAGCTGGAATAGAACGGAGAAGGCTGGTGTTGAAGTGATGAGTTAATTAACTGCCGTATCAGACATTTACAAAAAAAAAAAAAAAAAAGTGTGGCTCCCTTTTTGTCATCAGCACAATGGCTATTTTAATAAAAGCAAAGAGAAACTGGGGCAAAGAAGCTAATCCATAGTTATAGAAATCAGGAGTGCAAAGCTCTTAATGCAGTGAAGGTCTTACAAAATGCCCCAAGGTTTACCTTTGAAATAAATATGGAGAGGCATAATCAGTTATGCTTGGAAATTTTTCTCTCTCTCCTCTCTTTCCTCTCTCTCTCTCTCTTCTATCTCCTCTCTTTCTCTCTCCTCTCTCTCCTCTTTCCTCTCTCTCTCTCTTCTATCTCCTCTCTTTCCTCTCTCTCTCTTTCTTTTCTATCTCCTCTTTCCTCTCTCTCTCTTTCTATCTCCTCTCTTTCTCTCTCCTCTCTCCTCTCTTTCCTCTCTCTTTCTCTCTCCTATCTCCTCTCTTTCCTCTCTCTCTCTTTT
>NW_015409926.1:0-2060 GCF_001527695.2 Protobothrops mucrosquamatus
TTTTAAGAAGAGACTGGACAGCCATTTGTCCGAAATGGTATAGGGTTTCCTGCCTGAGCAGGGGGTTGGACTAGATGACCTTCAAGGTCCCTTCCAACTTTACTATTATTATTATTATTATTATTATTATTATTATTATTATTATTATTATTATTATTATTATTATTATTATTATTATTATTATTATTATTATTATAATTCAGGCATATCACACCCTTTTCACTTCAGCTCGTCAACATAATTGCAAGCAATTAGCCAGGATCAACTTCTGGTTTTTGTAACCTTTCATTATTTAAACCCAAGTGAAGCAAGACACACCTGACTACAGATTCATCTGCCTGGATAATACTGCACCTTACTAGTTAGTGATCCTATCAATTGAAATGGGTATTAAAAAAAAACAAAACCTCATTTTGGAATATCACACATACTTATCTGTCATAATTACCTGTTAAATATGAAATCCTGATTTTAAACAATTTTGGTGATGAATTTGTTTCTTTTAAATGCTAGTTATTATAAATTACTTCGTGCTAGTAAATGATCTATAAAAGTAATGAAGAAGTAATCGTGGGGAAATTCTGTAAGCTTTGTAATATCTTATGTTACTTTTATTTTAACTTGTTCTTGAAATCCTCTGATACATAAGAATTGTACAATTCTTGTGGCAGTGATATTTTGGGTGCATAATGTTACATAACTCTGTTCTTTGCATGCCTACATAGGAATAATCATAGAATCATAGGACCGGAAAAACTTTAGAAGTTTCCTAGTCCAATCTGTTCCCCAGAGCAAGAATGTATCTATTTAGAATAGAATACTTTTACTGTCGTTTTGTAAGTCACAACGAAATTAAGTTGGTTTTATTATTGGTGGCTCATTTCCGATAGCGACTGAGGGCAATTCACAATATTAAAAATAATTTTAAAGTATAAATACTATATAAAATCCATAACAGCTGGGGGAAAAATTACAAAACCACACTTCAACATTCAACATAATCAATCAGTGGGGTCCATCCCATACCCGGAGCTCCGGGTTTGAGTAAGGAGTCACCTCTTCAGGGCCTTACAAAAGGCCAATAGGGCGGAGCCAATCTGATTTCTAAAAGAATGGCATTTGGGGGGGGCAGTGCCACCACAGAAAAAGCTCTCTCTTTGGACCTAGTTTGGTTTAGTGGTCAAGGCACCAGGCTAGAAACCAGGACACTGTGAGTTCTAGTCCCACCTTAGGCATGAAAGTCAGCTGGATAACTTTGGGCCAGTCACTCTCAGCTCAACCCACTTCACAAGGTTGTTGTTGTGGGGAAAACAGGAGGAGGAAGGTGTGTTAGATATGTTCACTGCCTCGAATTATTTATAAAAATAATAAAGGTAGGATTAAAAAAAAATCTTTAAAAAAACCCACTCATGACCCAGGATGTGCCCCTCCTGCTAGATCAGATGGGATGAATAGAAACAACCAATGAGAGATGGGCTCATAAATAACCTGGCCCCAAACCACGAATGGCTTTAAAGGTGACAACAAGCACCTTGAATTGTATCTAGGAATACATGTGTAGTCAATGCAGCTGAGACACTGTGGTAATGTCATGATGAGGCGCAAACCCACTAACATTTTGCACCAACTGAAACTTCCAAATGCTCTTCAAAAACAGCCCCACGTAGACCTCATTGTAGTAGTCCAATCTGGAGAGCCTCCCAGTACAGGAATGTACACAACTGAAGCACAATCCAAAGCTATGCAAAACCCCTCTTACTATAACTGCAGCCTCAGACTATCTCAGGAAATTAGCTGTCAAACTTGTTTGAAAGCTGTCAACGACAAAGCCCCCCATAACTCCAGGAAGTAATTTACTCTGGTACTTAATAGTTCTCCAATAAAGAAATTGATTCCTTGATTTCAAGTTTTGATCTCCTTCATAAAGCTTCTACCTCTTGGTTCATGTCCTATCCTTCGGAGCTATGGGGAGTAGCTCTCTCCCCTTTGATAATCCCCAAGAAGTTGAAGATTGCTATCTATCATGTCTTCCCTTAACTTTCTTTAGGTTAAACATTCTT
>NW_015409927.1:0-2060 GCF_001527695.2 Protobothrops mucrosquamatus
CTGTTGCTAGTTAGCCAACCAGCAACGGGCATGAAACTGTATGCAGATGGAGAAGGGCAATCACCCTTAATGGGCGATCAATGGTGAAGGGCAATCACCCTTAATGGGCGATCAATGGTGAAGGGCAATCACCCTTAATGGGTGATCAGGATATGCATAGGGGATTAAGGGGGGGGGGAATACAAAGAACACAACACTGGAGGTGAATATAAAATTCTAGAATCTGCAAATGCGATGCAAACACTAAACAGTGGAATGCTTCTGTTCCTTCCATCCACATCTGCCTCCCTTTCCACAAAGAGAAAGTGATTTTCTAGGGTTTTGGGTGCCCCCCCACCACAGTTTATCAAAGAACATATAATAACTTACAAATCACATGATTTCTATGGTACAAAGGTTAGAGTCCAAATAGATAACATTTTTTTTTTATCTTAATCAATGACAAAGTTTGATGCTACTGGTCCTGCATAGCTTCTTATTCAGGGTATTAGCATCCATGTTCAATCTCCCAGAGTGATACTGAATGCTGAAAGGGACCTTGGGAAAGATATTTTGTCTATTGTGGATTGCCTTTGAGACAACATTTGGATGAGAGGAGAGACTTTGAAGTTGTCTCTTCAAGACGTTATGTAGTGGGGTCAGTATAAATCCATCCAACAAACTAGTTATCATTCATAAGGGGATCCAAGTGCATTTTAATACATACATTGGGAACTTTGAGAAACCTACATAAGAAACACTGGAGTGACTATATGGGTGTCTATCCATGCCTATAATAATAGCAAATGTTCTAGAAATTTATTTTTCTATATTTTCTTACGTTCAGCAAAAAAAGCTGGGCTGACACACATTTGTTTTGGGGATGCTGCTGCTGCTGCTTCACCACAGTACTATCTGGATCATTTAAAAATGACCAAAAAATGCACAGAGCTTATCCACCAGCACAGGATTTTGCAAACAAAAATGTTGACTGGAAATACAACCTGATATACTGTTACACCAGGATTAAAAACAACATGTTAAAACCAGAGGACCAGATATTGTTGCAGAAATGGATTGGAAGGACAAACACAAGCTGTCTGTCTGTCTGACTGGTGGAAGAGTTCATCCTAAGAAATATTGCCTATGTCTAGAATGCAGCTGGCAACCAGTGAAAGAAGAATTAGACCAATTCATTTAAACCATATTTGCTAACTGGGGAGATATTGTATCTGAACAGGAAAATCCCCCCATTGATCCCGCTAGTGTACTGCACAAAGGGGAATAGCTTTTCTGAGGGTGATTGGAATCCTTTAGACAAGAACATGTGGAGGACCACAGAAAAATCCACATTGAATTTATGATTAATACTGATGATATATAAGGAAAATGCATGGAGAATGAGGGTTGTAGTGGCCACAACAGTCCTGAGAATGAGTGAAATGACATCTTGATCAACAGTGAGAAAGGCAAGCCAAGGCTTGAATAGTTGGGCAGGAATCTGAAAGATGCAATCTGCAGGGTCCTGCAAAGTAGGGTTTTACTAACACCTGGAGGGAGCAGGAGTCTTAGGCAAAGTACCAAGTTAAAAAATATTACAAAGCCAGCTCCAAAGCTACGCCATGTCACCCAGTGAATGATTACAGTAGTTAGAGACTAATGTCACTAGATGGCATTTCTGAATTAATGTTCTCCTCCAACATTTTATGCAACCATATGTTTTATTTATTTATTTTGCACAAAATATTAAGGGAAAAGAAAACTATTGGATTTTGTCATGAATGTTTAACAGGATCAAAAAATAAGCTGATTTGATTGTTTTTTTCCCCCTCCTGGGATGGCAGATCAAGAGGCCAGCAGGCACCCTCTGTTGTGTCTGAGTGTAGCCACAGAAACACTTTAGTTGAAAAACAGAGGAGGCTTGGGAGAAGAGTCCTATGGAGCTCTCTCCAATTAGTCCACTTTAAGTACATGGAATACATGGAAGAATCCCTCTGGATCCTCAGAAATGAAGAGAGGGAAAGGGGTGCTCCATGTTAGATGATCCAATCCAGTAGATGTACACTGCTTGTTATCTCTAT
>NW_015409928.1:0-2060 GCF_001527695.2 Protobothrops mucrosquamatus
TAAAATAAAGTATGTATGAAGAATGGAGGAATGCATGTTAATTCCACTATGAGGAGGAACCCACCGGTTGCCACTTAATGCTTAAATGCTTTCTCAATTTCATCCCTCCAGACTTTGATAAGTAGAAAGCTACTTTATTGTAATCTGATATGTCAGAAAAACAGGGAGGAACTGAATGAGGCATCTGCCTACAATTGTATTTCCTACAACCATTTTGAAGTGGTCAGAGATTTCATATTTGCCTAGGTGAAGCCCAGAGACGACTTGGCTGATGTTCATGTCTACCTCCATCTTACATGGATGGTGAGTCCTGACATATTTTCTTTGGCATTTTTTCTTTTTCTGTTTAGTCTCTGCCTCAGTCTACATGTGTGGAAAAATGCCTTCCTGGATTTGTCAAGCAGGCTCGAGAAGGAGAGCCAGTTTGCTGCTACAACTGCATTCCTTGTCCAGAGGGGACCATCTCCACTCAGGAAGGTGGGTGACACTTTGATCAATATGCCTCTTAAAGACACATGTAAGTTTGGTTTTTTAGTTCTCAATTTTCATGGTGTCCAATTTCTTCCATAATGGGAAGGATAAGAAAAATATCTTGAATAATGAGGTAGAAAGAAGGATGATGTGGATTGCATGGGAAATCTCTCTTTTATTTCCCAGTTTGGATTTTTCTGTCCATATTTATCTTTCTTAGAAATATCTGTATTCTTTGTAACTTGAGGAATGATTTTAGATCAATGGGTTTTGTTTACCTAAACCAACTTTACATTACAGGCTGATAGATGCATCGATCAATCATTCATTTGATCAGTTAATCTTTAGTAAGACCATATATCCTTATAAGCTGCAATATCTAATTGGGAGGAACAATAGAGGGAGACATATTGGGTTAAAGGAACAATGAAAACGAAACAGAGGATTCAGTATAAAATCATCAGGTAGATATTTCCTTTCCATCTTTTTTTATCTTTCCAATTTTCTTTCTTGTTAAATACTGTGGTGAGATATAACACCAAAAAAAGGGGGGGGGGAAATATAGTCATGGTCCTAAAAGGAAAAAAATTCTAATATGCAGTGTTTGGATTAAAATGAACAGAAAGAAGGGGGAAACAGAGAACTAATAAAAGACCAATCTACTAAATATCCTTTGATTCCAATGTTGAATTCATTCTCTTTAAAATTGTTGCCAAATCGAGATAATATGGAAAGATATTGCTTTATCTTCTCATTTTTACAGGGTAAAAAGACTTTACAGATAAGACACTCAGTTCCTGTTGTTGAATTTATTTATGAATTAATCTTCCTTAAGATGTTTTTTCAAATTTGTTTATCAAGTTCATATGGCTATTTCACACAAAGTGACTCTTGGTGGAATACAATCAAACCAATAATAAAAATTAAAACATTGAGGTATAAATGCTAAGAAAGCAAGAGATCAGGGGATCCCCAGGACCATTGAAAGAATCACGTTTGAAGGAATTTCTAGAAGGCCTAATAGGAGACACTCTCAATTTCAGGATAGTCAATTTTTTGTGTGTGAAGGGACTGTACAACCTGTCCTGAAATAGTCAGTGTTGCAACCCTTCTCAAGTGGTTCTCCAAGGATCCAACCATGTTAGACAACTTTCATCCTCTGTCCAGTATTTTTGGAGCAATGTATTGAGAGCATAGTTGGTCGGTCAATCATCAGTAACTGAGTTTAAACCTTTTTGGGATAAACATATGTCCATCATCTGAAATTATTTTTGAAAAAAATGAAATAAAATATTAAATAAATAAGAAAACAAAAAGCTCAAAGGGCAGACTAGATGCAGCACCAGGTCTTTTTCTGCCATCAGTTTTCTGTTTCTATCTTTTTATCCCATACTCATAGGATTGCTCTTGAAAACCTCCTGGAATTTATAAAATGGTCCAGAATGCAAAGGCATGCACAGTGTTGAGTTTCCGTGTGTTCTTCCATAGAACATCCCTGCTATGCAGTCTCCACAGAATCCCAGTTTCTTTCCGGGTGTAATTAAATTCACATTTCAAACCCTCCATGAGACAGAAACAGGGTATCTGCA
>NW_015409929.1:0-2060 GCF_001527695.2 Protobothrops mucrosquamatus
ATCCATTGCCTTCAGGGGACAAGCAGTTTTGCCTGCCTTCCCTCGGTGCTGGGGAAATGGCCGAGGGCACTCAGGAGATGGGGCCTGCAGGGGAAGAGCCAGGGGCGGCTGAGGCTGGGGAGGTGGAGTCAGCCCCTCAGGACGTTGACCAGCCCATAGTACGTCCCAAGGTGGTTGAGGCTTGACCAGCGGAATGACCAGGTGATGCCCCGGCTGTCCAGGGGTCTGCTCCAGGAGGGGAAGGGCCCTCAGGGGAGTGGTGGCATAGTTCGGCCACTACCGTTCTGGCAACCAGCCAGCCACACACGCCAGGAGCTTTGGGCCAGTCACTGTCCCAGTGGAGGGAGAAGCAGGCTTCCAGGATCCTCCCTCGTGGCTACGATGGGAAGAGAGTCCAGAGGTAGCGTCATGGTCATGGACTGGTCCGCCACCGCTCCAGTCAGGGCCAGCCCAGTTCCGGATGGCTAGTCCAAAGTTGAAGCTGGACACCAGTCACGGAGGTGACACGCAGCAGGTGAGGGGCCCAACCCAGAGTGCATATTTGCCGGGTGGGGGGGGAAATGCAAAAGTGATGTCACAAATGAGGTGGAGCTAAAGTTCTGTCAAAAAATGGTATGTACTACATACTACATACTGTAAACAAATCACTAGTCTACAAGGACAGATTATTTATCTAGGGTCTGTAATCCGTGCTCTTCAGGCAGAAAGTAGGTGTCCAGTTCAGTCTCACTACTCTACTGAGCCTCCGCACTATCAGCCCCCTCTGCCACAAAGATCCTGCAGGAGAAGGGCAGTGTGGACAACCATGGGATCTGGCAGGGTGAGAGCTGTGAGCCATAAACGCAAAGCTTTCGCTGTGTCCCTGCACAACAGATACAGTGCCCTTGCTGACCTTAATAGGGACATTAAGGAGACAGGTAAAGGTATTTGTGATAATAACTCAAATAAGCAGGGGATCATGGTCTGAGATGAAGAACTTGTTTTTGACAGGGAGAAGCGTGAATCAGGTATTACACATCAGTCATGCAAGAACAAAAAGGCATCCAAAAAGAGAAGCCACCTTCTGGTAGGTGATTCAATTATAAGGGATGTAAATTTAGGAAAGGACACAGAGGCTTCGAAAGAGGTCAGGTGTCTCCCAGGTGCTACTGCCAGTAGGGACAAGAAACGTATTTCTAAAATAATCAAGAATGGCAGCAAGGACTGTGATGTGGAGGCTATTGTACATCTTGGCATTAACGATCTGTCCCAAAAAGATGTACTCTCTGTGCAGAACGATTTCCAGAGCTTGGGGCAGGAACTTAGCAGAACAGGCTGTAGGCTTACTTTTTCAGAAGTTTTACCAGTATATAAAGAGCAAAATGGAAAAGGCCAGCGTATAGCACAATTCAATATGTGGCTAAAGGAGTGGTGTAAAGGGGAAGGGTTGGATATATTAGTCACGATGTCTGTAGCTGGTTCAATGAAAAAATGTACAAAAGAGATGGTTTGCATCCATCAAAGAAAGGGACTGAGTTACTTGGCTATAAATTCACAGATTTTCTGGAAAAATATTTAAACTAAACAGCGGGGACAGTGAGTTAATTGATACAGAACATCCCTGTCCCCGGCAATCTAAAAACTATAGGGCTATCAGTGCATGTAACATAGATGTGTGTGTGGACAAGAATATCAACCTTGCTGTCAAGCAAAATCAAGCTTCTAATAGCGAGTGTCACACAAAGTGCACTAACCAAATAGGTAGTAAGACAATAGGGGAACTCAGGCACCACACAGGTTACATAGAAAGTAAACACAGGGTCAGTCATAAAGGACTCAAATGTCTATACACCAATGCACAGAGTATGAACAGCAAACAGGATGAACTAGAAATTCAGGTTAATGAGGGCAGATATGATATTGTTGCCATTACGGAAACATGGTGGGATGAAACCCACAAATGGAACACACAGCTAGAGGGATTTAAATTATTTAAAAGAAACAGACCAAATAAAAGAGGAGGCGGAGTTGCTCTATATGTAAGAAATAACTACATCTCTACAGAAATAGAGCACAACAAT
>NW_015409930.1:0-2060 GCF_001527695.2 Protobothrops mucrosquamatus
ATCCCAAGTGCAACTTTTCCGTCCCAAAGGTGCCTCTGATAGTTGGTCCCCTCATGCCCAATCAAATTTAAAAGAGATGTTTTCAGAACGGTCTGCAGCTGCACTCTGTTCCCAAGCAGTTGACCCTGAGACTGTGCATGGAAAGGAACAATGAACGTTCATTCCCCTGAAAGCATATTCCCCTCCCATCTGGCCCCCAGAGTTCAAGGCAGAAGTCCTCAAAGTGTAGTAGCGGAATACTGACATGGCATCTGACAGAAATGTAATGTAAGAGTGCAGCTAATAAAGCTTACCAACAAGGGAATAGCCATTCACAAAACAGTTGTTGAATATGACTGAGAAACTATTATACAGTTCTTGACTTCTTGACCTTAAATGAGCCCTGCAAATATTGTCATAAGTTGTGAGGGTTGTAAAGCATGTCATCATGTGACCGGACCTGAGTTTACAACCTTTTTTGTGGCCGTTGTAAAGTAAACCCAACAATCATTAAGTGAATGTCATGGTTCATTAAGAGGGCCCATTGTTTGCTATGGAGCATTTTTTTTTCTGGAAACCAGAAGCAAACTGGAAAAAAAAAGTAAATTGTGGTCACATGTGAGATACAGGTCCATTGCTTAAACCCCAAAATAACACATGACCACAGGGAGGAGTGGACACCGGAACTTTGGAACCAGATTGAAATTAGCTTTTGGGGAATCAATTGTAACTTCAAATAGTCACTTTGCAATTGCTTGTCACTTTGCAATTGAGGACTACCTGTAAAATATAAACATCTCTATCTCTATGTTATACACTGATTGCTCTCTATAAATTCCTAAACTTATCCCCTTCTTATATTTGGTTCACAAATGAACAATCAGATGCATCAATAAATTCTTCAGAGCAATAAGTTATACACTCTGTAATTTTAGCTGAAGTTTACGATATATAAGGATGAAACAAGATGTAGGAAATTCACAATTCAGTTCTCCTTCCAGCAAATGTTACATAACACTAAAAACAACTTTGGGTGATGTGATTTGAATTCCTTTCCTTCACAAAGCAAATAGAACTTTTGTACTATGTTTTAAGTTGTAGCTGAACTAGAAAAAATAATATCCTTCACTTCCAGCCCTGCAGTCTCAATGTCTCTGATCATGACCCAAGTAATATTTGTACTTGGAGCATAGCAATAGCAATAGCACTTAGACTTATATACCACTTCTTAGTGCTTTACAGCTCTATCTAAGCAGTTTGCAGAGCCAGCATATTATCCCCAACAATCTGGGTCCTCATTTTACCGACCTTGGAAGGATGGAAGGCTGAGTCAACCTTGAGTTGATGAGAATCAAACTCCTGGAGAGAGAGTGAATTAGCCTGCAGTATTGCATTCTAACCACTGTGCCACCACGGCTCTTTTAGTCACTAATTTTGGACAAATGATATCAGCTGCATTTACCTTCATCAGATGTAAGAATATCCCTAAATATCCCCACACTTAACCCACATGCTCCAAATAAAAATAAAAGAGGACTTCTCAACAAGGACTCTTAAAAGGAAGGTCTAATTTGCAAATAGAAAGTAGTATGTCTGGTTTCTAATTCCAGAAAGAGGATTGTGGTCTCACTTTAGTTGTGTCCACACATCATAGAATAATAGAGTTGGAAGGGACTTTGGAGGTCTTCTAGTCCAACCCCATGCTCAAGCAGGAGACCTATACCATTTCAGACAAATGGCTGTCCAGTCTCTTTTTAAAAACCTGCAGTGATGGAACACCCACAACTTCTGGAGGCAAGCTATTTCATGGTTTATTGCTCTCACTATTAGGAAATTTCTCCTTAGTTCTAGATTGCTTCTTTCCTTGGTTAGTTAAGGTTAATTAAGGTTAAGGTTAATTTAATTTGTATACCGCCCTTCTCCCGTAGGACTCAGGGCGGTTCACAGCATATTAAAAACACAAATACAATATACAAGATACAAAGAAAATCATACAAAAATACACAAAATAACCCCACTAAAACCTAATTAAAAGCCAAATATTGATTGCTGTGTTCCCATTAAAATTACTTTTTAAAAAC
>NW_015409931.1:0-2060 GCF_001527695.2 Protobothrops mucrosquamatus
CAACGAAGGGTCTCTGACCTGCAATTATCTAAGTCTAATCCTGAGAGCCAAACCTTGAGACGTCTGCAAGAGCTTGAGACCAAGATAAGACTGGATCTCACAGCAACAGGGGGCGTGTCAAGTTTTGGCTACTTGGTCTCAGGAGCAGGCATCCAATAGAAACCCACCGGTGGATTCTCCATCTCCTGTACTGGAGAATAACAACACAGACATCTTTAGGTATCATCAAAATTAAAGCAAAAAAAATCAACCTTTTTTGTTCAGTAAAGATAGCAAATTGCTAGTAGGCATTAAAGAAAAGTCAGATCTACTCATCTCCTATTTTGGTTCAGTCTTTTCCAAAAGAAAGTATGTGTTCAATAGGAAATTATGAAGAACAGAATGAAAGTGCAGGATGGAAGTTTAATAGACACTTGATCATATAATTCAGGGGTATTCAAACTTGGCCCTTTTATGACTTGTGGACTTCAACTCCCAGTACAAATAAGCTTTGAAAGAACTCCTAAGAATAAATGAATGACTCTATCATAACTTTGAATGGTTTCTAAATCATAAGTCAAGGATTACCTGATATTACTGCAATGTGGTCTACATGGACTGGCTCTTGAGGAATGCTTGGAAGCTATAGTAGGCCTCTGTATCTTGGTACTCCATGTAACGCTGCCCACATCACATGAACTGCAGGGGATATTGGTAGGGTGGTATTCAAGGTGTTGGTTGTCACCCATGGGAAAGTGTGTGTGTGTGTGCTGCTTTTATATTGCTTACAGTGTGATTGAAATAAATGTTTTAGTGTTGCCTATTTATTAAGTACAGTTCAACCTGATTATTTGCTGATACTATTGCTTGTTGTGGCACTATTTCAGCATGCTTTTTTTTTTTTTTACAAAAATAATCTCCTCAGTTACGTTTTATACAGGTTGTGTGGTAAATAGTGCTTAGCATGATCAGTCACTCTTTTATAGACCTGAGATGAAAAGGGTTAATTATGAGTTTCAGATTTTGTTTTCAGTTCAGAACAAACAATTTTTTATTAAAAAAAAATTATATACAGTACTAAGGCACAACATACTAAGACCAAAAATTTGCAGAAATAATACCATTAAAAAGTTTATAACTTCCCATCAAGTAACTCATTAATTAATGAACTAATTATTAACATTAATCACCTAGCTTATTAATTAAATTTATTGTAGAGATTTTTGTTGGGGATGTCATTAAATCCAGTCAAGCTAGTGTCTGTCTTGAGTCTAAACAATACAAAGAAATCTGTATAAAATAAATGAATACCAGAGGTAGGGAATACAGTATTGTTTAAAAACATTGTAACATATGCTTTCACTATGTAAGGGGTTTTCTAGATATGACATATAAACATAATGAACAATGAAATACTCTAAACCTTTAATAAATATAAATTGTCTTATAAGTTGTAAAAAATGGTATTTGCTGATGTTTGCTTGCTTGCTTGCTTGCGATCACTATATAAATACATATGCAGCACACTATTTCCTTTTGGGATCAGCAAATGGAGGGCAGAAAAAGATTAAGAAAGATTAAGAAATAGTATAACAAGAATCAAGGGAATGAGAAATGAAAAAGAAAAGAAAAGAAAGGCAAAAATAGTTCACAGAAATATTATTCACCATTCTTTTCCATTCCTCTTTATAGTTGTAAATTACTCTTACTCCGCTGTGGACAAACACCACTTCATGCATTGTATTTTGTTCTCTAAACTATTCACGTCTCTCTTGTTCAAGTTCATTTCTGCAACTGATCACATATTACCCCTAAACGTCCTATCAGCATTTGCACATCTTCACATTTCTCCATCCATTTCCCCATCTTTAGTAAACTACAATATACAAACTGATTAACATGTTCTAGTTTTTCATCTTAATTTATAACTTTTCTTCATTTTACATTTCAGATGCAATTACCTTGCTCTTTGGTATATTCATTCTCAGACCTATATTCTTTTTTGCATCCTAATCATAGGAAATTCTAAATTCATATCAAATTATTTGAGCTCTCAGCTAACAAATCAATCTGCATGTAAA
>NW_015409932.1:0-2060 GCF_001527695.2 Protobothrops mucrosquamatus
TGCTGCAAAGGTAACTATGAAAAATGGTCATAAGTCACATTTTTCCGTGCTGTTGTAACTTTGAACAGTCACTAAACAAGGTAGTCAAGGACTACCTGCATTTGATATGCTTCATATTTTGGCTCACATAACAAGGCAAGGTATATATTTGAAAAATGAAAATATCTGGAAAATAACGTCATAAAAGGCCAGCTACCTCGTCAGCTCTGCAGTCCCAGGATAGCTAATACTAAGTGCCAATTCTACAGTGTAAGATCTGTGAAATATTGGATCTGTGAAACAATATCATTAGTTAGGAATTTGCACCCTAGACAAAATTGATTATTTACAAAATTTATTTGACACGTTTCAGCATAAAAATGCACATCTAGTAATTTACCCAGAAACATTCTCAGTGGATTTGGCTCCATCTGGGCTTTGGGAATGTGCCCAGGAGGATGTCCTCTGTTATATCACTTATACTGTGTAATGTGAAGCTGAAACTAAAGCTGCTATTCCACCTGGTACTAACTTTTGGACTGTAGGTAAATTTATCGAGATCATCAATTTTCTAAAGACTTCTCAAAATTTAGCACCTAAATACTGCAACTGAAAATCTACACTTTCAGCAATAATCAATTCTAGTTTTTGGGTGACTTCCAGCTGTTATTTATTTATTTATTTATTTATTTAATCCCATTTATACCCCGCCCTTCTCCCGAGGGACTCAGGGCGGGGTATAAATGTTGATCCTGTGCTCCTTCAAAATATCATTTTGAGCTCTCCAGAAACCTGGGTGTGGTGCAGTTTATTATCTTACCAAATGCATGCTTTGCATTTTATTTCAGTCAAGTTGAAAGGCAAAGTGTTTATTTAGAGCTTTGCAGAGTACAATCATCTTGTGGGTCAGAAACTTTGCATCTTAAATTTTCTCATAGGCAAACTCTTTCCAATGCGGTCCAGCTCATTTTCAGAATAAACTCTGGAAGTTCAGAAAAAAAAAATTGAAACCAGAATCAATATAACTTCTAAAAATTAAGCACTAATATACTATGTTTTCCATTGATATTCCTATCGCCTCACGATGCTCTTTACAGCTTCTAACAATAACATCTCAACTGAAAGAACGTTAGAATTTCAAACAGTAAACTAAGTTTAAACATTAAAATAATGTTTTTTTAATGTTTTAATAAAGCAAGGGTCTTCAAATTTGGCAACTTTAAAACTTGTGGACTTCAACTCCCATACTATACTGGCTGGGGAATTCTGGAAGTTGAAATCCACAAGTCTTAAAGTTGCCACGTTTGGAGACTCCGGCTATAAAGCATACCTAATGGGATCTGGGATCCATTTCTTCTGCCCACGATTCAGTGTTATAAGCCAACCCACGTTTTTAATGAGATCATTGATGTAAGGCATTCAGCAACAGCATCAAGTAGTGAGTGGACAAACTGGTAAAACTACCTGGGTCTGTGCCAGAATAATGAGGTAACCCAGTTCTTAAGAGCTGCCCCAGATCCTGTATCTTCTGTTTCTGGAACATGTATACAAGCCTCCCATTTATCCTGACACATTTTAATCCTTTCTTAGGAATCTTGAATCCTTTTTTTCAAGGTCAAGATGCCCATTAGGGCACTCCTTCATAGGCTACCTCACTGCCACCCCATCTTATCTTTGCAGGCCAGATAGAATCGAGAAGGGCTGCTTGGTTGATGAACCTCTACTGTGCTTCATGTTTTCTCCAAAGCAGGTGAAAAGGCCGTTCTGGCTGGTTTGTTAGGGCTGCAATCTGATGAGTCCAGAGGAAAAAACAAACGAGATTATGTGTAAAGCATGTCACAACATTTCAGCTGCCGTAACAAAACAGGTCGATGGGAGGTAATCCTGCCGCAGATTACCTCCCATCGACCTGTACGCTCCCATAGAGTGGGTCTCCTCAGGGTGCCGTCGGCCAGACAGTGCCGGCTGGCGACCCCAAGGGGGAGGGCCTTCTCTGTGGGAGCTCCCACCCTCTGGAATGAACTGCCCCCAGAGATCAGGGTTATCCCTGATCTCCCTTCCTTTCGCCGCGCCCTCAAGAC
>NW_015409933.1:0-2060 GCF_001527695.2 Protobothrops mucrosquamatus
CTCTCTCTCTCTCTCTCTCTCTCTTTCTTTCTTTCTTTCTTTCTTTCTTTCTTTCTTTCTTTCTTTCTCTTTCTCTTTCTCCTTCTCTTTCTCCTTTCTTTTCCTTCCTTCCTTCCTTCCTTCCTTCCCATTTCTTTCCTATCTTTATTTCTTTATAAACATAAGGCACTGAACATACCCAATACTCCCTCTTCCTTCTATTTTTTTTCCCCTTGATGTGGTTTGAGCTGAGAGACTGTGACTGGCTCAAAGTCACCCAGCAGACTTTCGTCCCTAAAGTGGAACTAAAACTCACCATCTCCTGATTTCTAGGCCAAAATCTTTTCTTTCTTCAAGATTTTTCTAATGTCCTTAAATTTCGAGTTTTCTGTGAATCTCCAGATGCCCCCTTCTTATGCATAAATATTAATATTTCATATGGAAAGTAACCTCATGTTGGGAAGTGTAATTTATATGGTAGTGTCTACTAGAAACATCAAGTAGTAACTTTTTATTTATCTATCAAGTTTATATGGACCCCTACTTCACAAAAAGTGACTCTGGGCAGTGTAGAACATTTAATTATAATGCAAAGACACATTAAAAACATTCATGCTTTTTTAAAAAACAACAACAACTATGAAAAGCACAAGCAGAAGAGAGGATGATGGGAGCCATTACAAGATATCTCCTATCTCTTGGGATTCTTGGGTCCAAAGGGACCTCCAGAATGTTAAGAGGCATGGAGCTAACTTCACTGTTGTGTGGTTTTTTTAAAAAAAATTCACATCTCTCATTGACAATTCCATTTGCATTTCCTTCAATTCTTCTTTAATTTCCTTATGCACCCCCAAATCTCTTCCTTTGTGCACAGAGTTCAGTTTGCATCTCTGCTGTTTCAAAGTAAAAATCACCCCTTACAAATTATCTAATTTAAATGTAGAATCTTTTTCTGTCTGATTTTATTGGTCAGGAAAAAAACCCCTCTTTCCTCTTGCACAGTATTCTGATTGGAATTTCATTAAGTACAATTCCTTCAGTATTATTACTCCTCACTCTAGGACTGATAATAAAGATGTGATCTGCAAAAATTGATCTCTAGTCTTCTTCCTAACAAAATGTACATGGACATCCCTTGAAACATTTCTTAATTTTACAAATCATATATTGAGCCTATAAACTTTATCAATCTCTGACCCTGTGTCATTCTTATCTGATCAAGCCCAAAAGTTAACAGGAACTTAACAATCTTTTCTTTCACATCTTCCCCGTTGTCCTCTCAATTTGCTCCAAATCTTAAACAAAGTTATAAACATCTTTCTCCACATCACTGTTTATAATGTCTGACTTACTTTCAACACTTCCACTTTCTCATCAATTTGGTCTACCTCTCCAGCCAATTGTACTATATAGATTCTTCACTCTTCTTAACTTGTTTTTTCATATCCTTTTTTATCCCTGCAAATCATTTTTCCATTTGTTTTTTTTTAAAAAAAACCCCTTCCATTCTATTGGCAACTGTTTCAGTCATCCTCTTGCTTAACACCTCAAATATTTTCTGCAATAAATTTATCTGTGAGTTGTTCTAGTGAACCTCTCCTTCGTTCTCCTATTTTTGTTGCTTTTATTGTTTTTGCCATTGTGATATTTATGGTCCCAAAGGGAAAATAAGTCAATTACTGGGGTGAAAGTAAAGGCAATCTTCTCCATTCCCCCCCCCCCCTGTTTTCCGGTTTTGATTTCCTCCATCTTTAACATTTAGCCCTAACCCTAACTCTCCAGAGCTACAGTCACAAAATCTAGTTCATATCACTCTTATCTTGTTATTTGTAATGGTGTGAATGTGCACCTGCAGGAGCAGTGGGGGAAAGTTTTGGCACACAGAGAGGTCTGGATTATGAGACTGCACAGTCCCAAACTAAATAGGGGAGGGGAGAAGAGATACAAGGTAATCACACCCTAGAATCTCTCAGGCTATATCTTGTAGCTTAGAAAGTTATATGTTGGCAAGATTTTATCTATTAGGTATAAGCAAAAAAAGGATTGGACTCAGTTGGATTTCCCTGTCTTTTCTTTTGGGC
>NW_015409934.1:0-2060 GCF_001527695.2 Protobothrops mucrosquamatus
CTCTAGTGTGGAATAATGTGTCATCCCCCCCCCCCGCTGCATATAATGGGCCTTGTTTCCAAGCAGCCGGCCTCTCTGGGGAGGGGCCTCTGTGGGTCCTGGCTTGCCAGCTCAGCCTTGGTGGCGGCTGCGGCTGCTGCTCCAACGGCCGCCCTGCGGGTCAGTCCTGGCTGCGCCCGCCTGGGCCGATTCCCAGGGGAATCCCACTCTCTTTCCCGTTTTATTGTTCCTAAGGTAGACCCCAGTTCATCTGAGTTTTCTTTCTTCTGTAGAAATGTGGGCTGGGAGGACTAGTTTAGGCCACCCAGAGCGCGGAAGCTGTGGGCAGGAGCGCTGGGCACTCCGTCCAGGGCCACGTTTCCTCCCAGGGGAAGGAAGGAGGGGAGGCTGCTGCCAGTCAGACCAAGCACCACCCACGGCTTTAATTGTGGCTCCCGAAAGATCTCTGGGGGCGCAGGCAGTCCCCGACTTACAACAGCTCATTTAGTGACCGTTCCAAGTTACAACATCACCGGAAAAAGTGACTTGTGAACGTTTTTCACACTCACGGCCCCCGCCTCACCCCCAGGGTCACGTGATCAAAATTCAGACACTTGGCAACTGACTCATATTTATGACGGTCGCAGCGTCCGGGGGAGGGGTGTCACGTGATCCCCTTTCAGACCTTCTAACAAGCCAAGTCAGCGGGGGGAGCCAGATCCACTCAACAACCAGGTCTCTAACTTAACAACTGGAGTGATTCACTTGTGGCAAGAAAGGTCATAAAATGGGCCAAAGCCCAGTTACAGTAACAAATGTCTCGCTTAGCAACATAAATTTGGGGCTGAATTGTGGCTGTGGGTCAAGGACTCCCTGTTCTCTGCAAGCATTTTTATTTGGGCAGCAAAATTGGAGAGGCCGTTCCCTTTTTAGTTTCAGCCCAGTGGCCAGTCTTTCGTATCTTGGGGCTGAGGAGATACGCCTGAAAGCGCCAAGGGGTGTTTGGGGAAGGGGCTTATGGGAAAGTCCCCCCCCCCCCGTTTCTCCTGGTCCAGCCCTGCAGTGGGTCCCCTTCGGAGACGCCCAGTTTGGCACCCGTACCGAGAGCTGCTGGTCTCCCTGCTCAAGAGCCACTTGCTCTCCCCCCCCCCTTTAATGGACTCCTAGGGCAGACCCCGAACGCAGGGCCAGGGCACTATGGGGGGAGGGAGGGGGCCTTGGGGGTGAAACCCGGGGGGGGCCTCTCTGCGGCCTTGCCAGCTTGTTTCCTGTTGGAGGACTCTGCAGGGGCCCTGAAGGTGGCAGGAGCTGCCAGGCCAAGACCTTGGGCAGCTGGGACTTCAGTTTGTTGGACCGGGGGGGTCTCTTCTTTTGGGGCGAACACGTCAGAAGTTCGGCACGGAGCAGCCCCTGAGGCTCCTGGGCCTGGCGCTTGTGGCGCCTCTCAATCCCTGTCAGTCTGCTTGGCCTTGTTGATGTGCTCCGTGGGTTCCCTGGCCCTCCCCCAAAGCAGCCCCCTCCTCAGCCTGTTTCCCGCCGTGCAAAGAGCCCCCCCCGTGAAAGGTGGGCTTCCCAGAGGAAGGAAGAGTGGGGGCAAAGTGGCCACATGCCACTAACTTGACAGTTTTCCACTGGCCCTTGATATTCTACCAAGCGCTAGTTACTACTCCAGGTAGAAAGGAAGACGTAATCCTGTATGGCCCCCCAACAGCTAATAGGGGGGCTCCTGAGGGGCATTATTGCAAGCCTGGCGGTCCTTCTCCTTCCCAGAAGGCCAGGCTCTCGCCTGGGGGGGGACCCCACTAGAAACCCCCCCCCACAGCCCCACTGCAGCCTCAGACGGAGATGTCACACGTGTGATGGGGAAGAAGGATAACACTGCGGGCATTTTTGCCCCCACCCTGCAAGGAAGGAGGCTCCTTTGAGCCTCTGGAGGGAGTCCTGTGGGGAGGGGGAGGGGGGGAGGGAGACAGCCAAGCTCCAGGTGCACATCCCCCTCCCCCCCCCGTCCTCCTCCTCCTCCTCCTCTCTGGGGAAAGGCGCCTGGCCCATCTCTGGTGCAGCGGCCGCTGCTGCCACCA
>NW_015409935.1:0-2060 GCF_001527695.2 Protobothrops mucrosquamatus
GAAGGAATACAGGGAGGGAGGGAGGGAGGGAGGAAAATGGGGAGGGAGGGAGAGACGGAGGAAGGAATACAGAAAGAGGGAAATAGAAAGGGAGGGAGAGAAGGAAGGAATATAGGGAGGGAGGAAAATGGGGAGGGAGGGAGAGAGGAAGGAAGGAATACAAGGCGGTAGGAAGGGAGGGAGGGAGGGAGAGAGGAAGGATGGAAAGGCATCCATAACCCGGAAGAAACCAGGTGTCAAAAACTTCACTCACAACTCACAATGTCGCCTTCTCAGAACATCCTTCCTTCCCACCCTGTTCTGCAGGGAATGTACAGATACTCCTCGACTTACAACAGTTTATTGTGACTTTTGGAAGTCACAACGGCACTGAAAAAACTGACTTAGGACCGTTTTCCACACCACCGTTGCAGCATCCCCATTGGTCACGTGATCAAAATTCAGCCACTTTAGCAACTGATTCATATTTGTGACGGCCGCAGTGTTCCCGGGGGGGGGGGTCACATGATCCCCTTTTGCGTCCTTCTGACAAGCAAAGTCAATGAGGAAAGCCGGATTCACTTAACAACCGCGTTGCTAACTTAACGACTGCAGTGATTCACTTAACAACGGTGGCCAGAAAGGTCGTAAAATGGGGCAAAATCCACTGAACAAATGTCTTACTCCGCTACAGGAATGTTGGGCTCATGTTGTGGTCGCAAGTGGCTGTTTTTTACACAACCCTTGTAGCAACCCAGCAGTTGCGCAATCAAAATTCTGATGCTTGGCAACTGGCATGTACTTATGACGGTTGCAATGTCACGTCTGCTAGGCGGAAAGTCACTTTTGCGACTTTCCACCCAGCAAAATGTCATTTATTTATTTACCGGCTGTAAATAAATAAAATATTTGGGGGGGGCGAGGGAGGGGGGAGAGCATGTTTTTTCAAGCACACCAATTTTTTTTTCCACATTTAAGTGCCTCAAAGCTTTGCTGCTATCTCATGTTTTCAGCCCTGGGTTCAAGGCAACACCCTGAAAATCAACCCACAATAACAGAAATCATAGAACAGCGAAGTTGGAGGGGACCTTGGGGGTCTTCTAGTCCAACCCCCTGCTCAGGCAGGAAACCCTGTACCAGGGGTAGACAACCTTGGATCTTTTATGACTCGTGGACTTCAACTCCCAGAATTCCTGAGCCAGCCATGCTGAGGGGAAAGGGAGAGGTTTCCAAGCTGAGCCATGTTGTCTCAGGAATTCTGGGAGTTGAAGTCCACGAGTCATGAAGGGGCCATAGTTCCCCCATGCTGGCTGAGGAATTCTGGGAATTGAAATCCGCAAGTCATGAAGGGGCCATAGTTTCCCCATGCTGGCTCAGGAATTCTGGGAGTTGAAGTCCACGAGTCATAAAGAGGCCATAGTTCCCCCATGCTGGCTCAGGAATTCTGGGAGTTGAAGTCCACGAGTCATAAAAGAGCCAAGGTTGCCTACCCCTGCCCTATACCAATGGAGAAAATTTCCTATGAGGTGCAAATTTTATCAGGATGTATTTTTAGGGGATTCTGATCCAGCTGCCCAAGATTGTTTATCCGTTTTCCTGTCCCCTGACCCACAGCTCACCCACACACACCCTGCAAACACACTAATTTGCACAAAGAAGCCATTGAGCTCCCCCCTCCCCAATTCTCCCAGCCGCCCCTCACTTCTCCACAGCCCACACACCAGCCCAAAGCAGAGAGCAACCTGAACAATGAAGCTAAACACCTTGACGCCCCCACACCTTGAGCAATGCTGGTGTGTATTGTCAAAATGTACTATTATCTCCTTCGCACCACTTCAATCCGAGATGCAAAATGCCTCCTCCAGGGTTTTTTTTTGGGGGGGAGGGGTGGGGGTGAGAAGGGAGGGATTCAAAGGACCTGTGTTGTGTTGCAAAGGCAAATAGCAAATGCTTGAGGTCCTGCAGGATGGGGGGGGGGGGTGTCTGCAGAATTAATCGATCAGAATAGAGCTGGAAGGGACCTTGGAGGTCTTCTAGTCCAACCCCCCCAGCTCAAGCAGGAGACCATTTCTGACAAGTGG
>NW_015409936.1:0-2060 GCF_001527695.2 Protobothrops mucrosquamatus
GTGTGATTTATATACATTAACTATATTATATATTTTATATGTGGCCCAAGACAATTCATCTTCACTCAGTGTGGCCCAGGCAAGCCAAAGGTTGGACATCCATGCCTTAAAGCATAAATTACATACAATAATTGACCAACTTTCATCCCAAATTGTCTGTTACTTGAATGTGATTATTGATATATGACAATTAATTGAAATTAATCATCAGTTTTTCCAAGGGATCTGGAATATGAGTTAGACATGCCACAATGCAGATCAAAATTGCTTGGATTCAAAAGTGCAGTAGAAGAACTCTGTAGTACCTTATGCTTGCTTCTTTCACTCAGTTATTTTCACTTAGCAAAATGAGATATTTTGATGCAAACATTGCAAATACATAAAATAGATAAAGAAGTTCACTTCTTACAAAGAAATCTATTTCTAGAATAGATAATGAGGTTTTTATGCATTCATTATAATGACTTTGGAGTTTATATGCGTTTGAAATGTAGTTTAAGTACAATAGGATTTTGATTTTATTATTTTTGAAAATCCGAGACAATAACCAACATGAAGGATATTAATAATTTTGATGATTATTCACAGATTGTGACCATTAATAATGGTCTTTTCTTCATTCATGCTGAGTAATGTCCTTGCTTTAGAACTATCAATTAGTTTCAACAATAGTGTCATGCCTCCATCGGAGCCTGAATCTGCTGAGGAAAATGAGCTGGAACTGGAGCCTATAGAGGTCCAGGGTGAGGTGTCTTTGGCTTCAGAGGAATGTGGGGAAGAGCAGGCCAAGGCAGACCAGGGCCTTTCAGGATTGGAACAGGATGAACATGAGAGACAGAGTTCAGGCGATGAGCAAGGGCCACACCTTCCTGATTCTAGAGCACGGAGAGTGGAGAGAAGGAGGGGACAACGCAGGCAGGCTCAACTACTCGGGTGGAGAGCACCCCAACCTTCTCCACAAGGCACATGTGGAGACTGAGACTTAAGGAGATGCTGTGGAGAGGGGCATTTGTTGGGAACAAATGCTAAATGCTTGGAGTTTTGTGTGCTGTTGCTGATCTTGGAAACAACTCTCTGATCTCTTCTGTGTTGTGATTTCTGCTTGGAAACCGTGAAACTCTGACCATTGGACTGGCTGACAAACTTGATTTGGTGTTCAAAGACCTCGGATTGAATTTTGGCTTCTCTTCTGAAACTGCTCAAGCAAGCTTGTATTTCCACAGACTCATTAGATTTTGGATGTATGTTTCTTTCCTTGTTATCTATGTGGCCTTGAGTAAATTATTCTTCTAATCTAACTGTGTGTGAGTTGAAACCTGAAGGAGGACGGCTTGTTTCATACACACACTTCCTCTGTCTGAAGAGTTAAAAACTTGTGAAAGAGACTGCTGAAGGTGTGTGTGTCTTACTTTGTTCTGCGACTTGCCAGAAACGTGGGAGCATTTGGGGAAAATTTGGAGCAATTAAAGGGCGGTTTGAATTGCCACCTGACTGTGTTGCCTCTGTGCTGTGCCCTGGGTCATCACATTTAGTTTCAGGAAAGGAATGTATTAAATGAGTAATTGCAATGTACCATTTATTAACATTTAAATAAAAATAACCCTAGGGGGACTTCCTGTTTTGCCCAGTAGTGCACAGTCACAGGATTGCAAAGCTCTGCTTCCCGCAGCTTTTTTCACCCTGCCAGGGGACCCTAAGTGGGTCTAAAGAGGCCCCAAAGAGGCAGCAAAGAAAGAGGGGTGTCTCACGATCCAGGAATGATGGCGGTTATCCCATTTGATTGGGAAATTCCATCTCACCACCAGATGGATTCGTAGCTGGCTGACCGGCCGTACTCAGCATGTGGTCCTCAATGGAACCACATCTACATGGAGGGAAGTTTGTAGTGGGGTGCCCCAGGGCTCTGTTCTGGGCCCAGTGCTCTTCAACATCTTCATCAACGATCTGGACGAGGGGATAGATGGGGAACTCATCAAATTTGCAGATGACACCAAGCTGGCAGGAATAGCCAACACTCCAGAAGACAGGCTTAGGATACAGGAGGATCTGGACAGACTTGA
>NW_015409937.1:0-2060 GCF_001527695.2 Protobothrops mucrosquamatus
TATCTAGTATTAGATAACGGTTCATACCTGTAAATCAATCATGGGGCTTCCTATACGTCTTTTCCAGCCAGCAGTCTTGAGAAGGGACCATAGAACTGCCAGGCCGCCCAGAACACCTAGTGCTATCTGCAGGAACAAGTAAGCAAATCATATGGCTTTGCCTATGGAAATGAGCAGACAAGTTCCAAAGAAATTAAAATTTGGTGGGAAGAGAATGCTTACATCAGTGTGAATGTGAGCCTCTGATTGATTCATTTCATAGTCGACTGAGAAGGAAACCTAAACAGTGAAATTGTTAGAATGTCAAAAGAATAATTTTACTAATTAAATCACCTGTACTTTATCACCACCATCCACAGAACGTAAGTTTATGGGTCATAAAATAGAATTACTTAAAATAAAATGTACATCATTGGCTTCTCATTTATTTGCTAAGTTAGTCTTCAGATTTTGGCAAAAGAATGTCATAACACCACAGATAAAGTGGATGTTGTCAGAAAAATAGTGCTACAATATAGAAATTTGAACAGCCACTGGTAAGGAATTTTCAAAACAGCATGGCTGCATATGTAAAACTGCTACTGAGAGATTGTTTAAAAAATAATACAGAATAAAATGTAGGAAGTGCTAACTCAGTAACTCCTGTCTACAAAAAAAAAAGTAATCTGGGAATGGAAAATTGAAGCATAAAATATTATCACAGACTATTGGGCATGCTTTTCTTATATGGCACTCGGTCATATTCGTGAGATGGACGGCTAGGTATTAAGTACAACTATGGGAAAAATAGGAAACCAAGGAATTGATCAATGCTTAAATAAATCAGAATGGAGATTTTGTGAGGATGAACCAGTTTGTAATCATTCATTTTAATGGCCATTCAGTAAGGGTCTAGGACAATTGAACATGGCTGCCTGGCCATGTCTGCTTCACGGCATACCTCCTGCTGCAACTGACCCATCACGGGCATTTATCCTCGGCTGGCATGCCTGTGATAAATTAGCTGTGGCGGGGGGCCCATAGTGAAGTGGGCGCAGCTATGTGCCTGTAGTTCATTGTCCCATTCCGATTCAATAAACTGGGTTAAACAGGTAAGAGCTTATTTCTTGCTACTAAGCTCTGACTTAAAAATATGTAAAGCACTTTTTTGTTAACCGTGAAACCTTTATAATGATCAAAATTCAGGGCTTTCCTGTTTATCAGTGGGATTATTCATTATTCAGCAGGACTATAACTTGGTTATGCTGTTTTGGTTGCCTGGCTAAGCTACTGTTAAATGTAGCTGAGAGACAGAGAAGAGCTTACCATTATATTCTCAGCATTGGGATTCTGGATGAGAACATCACTATAGGCAACTGTTATCAGAGGTGGATAGATGGCTCCCCTTTGAGTGTTCCGCACAAGACGAATGCTGCAAAAAGGAATGCAATGGAGCATTAGAAAGAAAATCGCAATTGGCACCATTGGAAGTAAGGTAACAACTAAGGAACGGTTGCTGGAATTGGGTATGTCTAGTTTAATGAAGAGAAGGATGAGGGGGGACATGATAGCAGTGTTCCAATATCTCAGGGGCTGCCACAAAGAAGAGGGAGTCAAGCTATTTTCCAAAGCGCCTGAAGGCAGGACAAGAAGCAACGGATGGAAACAAATCAAAGAGAGAAGCAACCTAGAACTAAGGAGAAACTTCCTGACAGTTAGAACAATTAATCAGTGGAACAACCTGCCTCCCGAAGCGGTGAATGCTCCAACACTGGAAGTTTTTAAGAAGAAACTGGACAGCCATTTGTCCGAAATAATAATAATAATAATAATTTAATTTGTACCCCGCCCTTCTCCTCATAGGACTCAGGGCGGCTAACAACCTCATAAAAACCACAATACAATACAATAACATCTATATTAAAAACCGAATTAAAAGGAAATATTTAAGAAGGCCAATCATTAAAATTATCCTTAAAATTTCCCTTAAAAAACCCCGCTAAAATTCCCTAGGCCAGACCCGCTTGTTGAAAAAGCCATGTCTTTAGGGCGCGGCGGAAGGAGGGGAGATCCGGGATCAC
>NW_015409938.1:0-2059 GCF_001527695.2 Protobothrops mucrosquamatus
AATCCTATAGCATTTAGCAATAGCACTTAGACTTATATACTGCTTCACAGAGCTTTACAGCCCTCTCTAAGCGATTTATACAGTCAGCTTTCTGTGTGTCAATTTCATCTCCCTGGCAAAGATATTTAAAGCTGCTTTTCTCAATAGAGAAGAGCAGAGAACTAAAGCTTCAAAACCGGACTGAAGCTTCCCCCCCCCTTATTATTATATTCCTCTTGACCTCGGCTTAGCTATCACTTTTCTTCACTTACTGAGCTCAGAGACATGAAAAGGTCTTTATCTAAGACCATATTCTGAGATACTGATGTATGTGCCAGGAGGGGAACTTCCTGGCCATTGAAGCACTGCCCAGTTGTGTTTCATCCAGGTTTCTGGCTGTAAAGTGTGGTATGTTCTTTGTTGCCTTTCCTCTTTCTCTTATAAGCTTGGGTAATTTCAGCTATCCCATCTGCCTTTTCATTCTGAAGCCGTGCATTTCTCTTTTGTGAAGCCTTTCAATTTTTCCTACATCATTAACACCGAAGGCACAAGGTACAGAACCATCTTCAGTGGCTTGACAAACACCCTAATTTAGACATACAGTTTTAAAAGGGTAACCTGACTTAGCACCACAGAAGCAGAGGAAATATGTGAAATTGCCTTTAGCATATATTTGGTAAAACTGCTTAAGCATCATCAAACCGTTTATCAATGACTTGTACACATTTCAACCCACAGTTCTACAACAACATTCACAGCCACAAAGCTGACTGTTGTTCGGTCAGTATTATTTGGTGCTGATGGCAGAATGCGTTCAAATACTCAGTTGGCTTTTTCACCTCAAGAAACTTGTTTTGCAGGAAAGTGATACGCAAACAACCTCAGATGACTTACGTTGATTCATTGGATCGTGATATGGGTATGGATGTTAGACTTAAATCTAGAGAGGAATTGGAGAACGAGGATTATACTTCCCCCTGATTTACACACATGCAATTATCTGAAAGGTTTAAACTAGATTAAAAGAAATTGTTTTTGCAGACAAGAAAATGAGGTACGGAAAAAAAAGTGTACTAATGATGAACATCTTTTTGCAAAAGCTTATAAAGTGTTATTGCATTTTAATCTTAAATGATCATAAATACGTTAAAGATTGCATGGTTAAATAGGCTAAAATTGGTTATATTACAGTATGCTTGATCAATGGGAAAATATGTGGACACAGGGTTTGAGATTTGCACTGAACTATAATTTGAAAGAATGTTTTAATAAAATGATCTATTGATGGTATTTAACTCCTGATAAATTGCCAAGGTGTATAAGGAAGTCTCAAACAAATGTTGGAAATGCGATCAATTTGAAGGAATTTTTACTACTTTTGGGAGACAGGCAAAAAGATATTTTGGAATCAGGTATCTATCTTTTTTTAGAATATTTTGAAAATGGATGTAAAATTGAAACCTGAAACTTTTACTTTAGGGTCAGCTGATAAACAGGGGGAAAGAAAACATGGGATGTTGTTTTTATATCTGCCATCAGCTCCAAGGTTACTATAAGCACAAAGAGTGAAAGGGGGTCATATACCCGAATGGAAGAATGGACTTTGAAACTATTGGAGCTAACCATGGTGGCGAAATTGGCAGCCTTGATTAGAGACAATAATTTGATTAAATTTCTTGTGATTGGAAACCACTGTGAGGTTTCTTACAAGACAAGGAGAAAAATCAACTTATAACTTTGGGTTTTGAGAATTAGACTTGATTTGATCAGATAAATATTGTGGATTAATATTTGTATGATTATTCACATTTGACAATAAACATAATATAGAGAAGAATATATTATGAAAGCTGGATATTTGGATTATAGGATATTAAGATTACGTGAAGTATTAATACCACTTTACAATGCCTTAGTAAGGCCGCACTTGGAATACTGCATCCAGTTTTGGTCACCACGATGTAAAAAAGATGCTGAGACTCTAGAAAGAGTACAGAGAAGAGCAACAAAGATGATTAGGGGACTGGAGGCTAAAACATATAAGGAACGGTTGCTGGAATTGGGTATGTCTAGTTTAATG
>NW_015409939.1:0-2059 GCF_001527695.2 Protobothrops mucrosquamatus
GAGAGAGAGAGAGAGAGAGAGAGAGAGAGAGAGAGAGAGAGAGAGAGAGAGAGAGAGAGAGAGTAGCTGATGAAAGAAATCACCTTCGCCCTTTACACTGAATGGAGAAAAATTAGCTGTAAGAACCATTGAGATACCATTGGCACGTCCAATACGGTTCTTGGCCATATCATGTTAGCAGTTAATCATATTGTGAGAGTCTTCCAGTATTTGAGTGGCTGTCACAGAAAAGGAAGGGTCAACCTATTCTCCTGAAAGCAGGACAAGAAGCATTGGATGGAAAGTAATCAAGGAGAGAAGCAATCTAGAACTAAGGAGAAATTTCCTGACAGTGAGAACAATTAATCGATGGAAGGGCTTGCCTTCAGAAGTTGTGGATGCTCCATCTCTGAAGGTTTTCGAGAAGGGATTGGACAACAATTGGTATAAGGTCTTCTGCCTGAGCAGGCAGTTGGACTAGCACTAGCACCAGCACTAGCACTTAGACTTATACACAGTGTTTTACCGCCGTCTCTAAGTGGTTTACAGAGTCAGTGTATTGCCCCCAACAATCCAGATCCTCATTTTACTGACCTCGGAAGGATGGAAGGCTGAGTCAACCTTGAGCTGGTGAGACTCGAACTGCTGACAGCCAGCAATCAGCAAAAGTAGCCTGCAGTACTGCATTCTTACCATTGCACCACCAGGTTCTTCCAACCCTATAGTTTTATGTTCTATGTTTCATTAGTATAGCTTTGGGGCACTAAAGGTTTATCAACTCTGAGCTAAAGAGAGGCTCTGCAAACTTTATTCTAAATGGTAGAAAGTCCAGATCAACACAAATGAACCCACCAGTGTAAAATATTGGGCACCTTCCTCCATTTCTCATTAACAGAATAACAGAGTTGGAGGGGACCATTGAGGTCTTCTAGTCCAACTTCCTGCTCAAGCAGGAAACCCTGTACCATTTCAGACAACTGTTTGTCCAGTCTCTTCTTAAAAAACCTCCAGTGTTGGAGGACACACAACTTCTGGAGGCAAGTCATTCCACCCGTTTATTATTCGCACTATCAGGAAATTTATCCTTAGTTCCACGTTTCTTCTCTCCTTGATTAGTTTCCATCCTTCTTGTCCTGCCTTCAGGTGCTTTGTAAAATAGGTTAACCCCTCTTCTTTGTGGCAGATTAGATTAGACCAGGGCTTTTCAACCAGTGGTACGGGTACCACCTGTAGTATATTGGCACCTGGCAGGTGGTACGCGAACATCCTAGAAAAGTGGTAGTGGGGGAGGGGAATGAGCTGAACCGGTGGCAGCACCGCACAAGTCTGAGTGAGAGATGGCTGGAGCTGCAGGGCTGTCAGGGCTCAGTGGAAGTGCCAGGATCAGCACCAGGCTCCAGCTGGAGCTCGGCGCTGATCCTGGTGCTTCAGCTGAGCCCTGAAGAAGCGCCGATCAGCTGGAATGTTGCAGCATCTCCAGGGTCTTGTGATTTACATTCAGATGCTTGGCAACTGATTCATATTTATGATGGTCACAGTGTCCCAGGGTCATGTGAAGTGACCAAAACCTGCTGCAACCACCCAGCAGATGGGGGGAATAAAAACCAAACACCCCCCATCCCACCCCCGCTGCCAATCCTCAACAGAAATGCTCACAACAATGAAAACCTCAGACAGGAGGAAGAGCGCCGCCGGGTGGGCAGGCAGGTGTCTTGCTCAGCTGTGGCTTGGCGAGGGCACTTTTTTCAATGCCATTGTAACTTCTAAGAGTCACTAAGTGAACTGTTGTAAGTCGAGGACTACCTGTACTTTATCACTTTTTTCCTTTTGGAGGGGTCATCAAATTTTTGACACCTTGCTAGGTGACTGGTGGTACTCGGATGTTGCCATATCCTAAAAGTGGTACAATGGGTGAAAAGGTTGAAAAGCCCTGGATTAGACCATGCACAAAATGGTCTGAGCCAGACTCAAAGCAGAAATGTATTTTAAACAGAAGAGAGTTTGGGGGTAGGCAGGGGAGAAGAGCTAAGTTTTATTATCATTTTCATTGTCCTTGATTCAAAGTCTCACCCATCTCAAG
>NW_015409940.1:0-2059 GCF_001527695.2 Protobothrops mucrosquamatus
ATTTTAAAAGTATTTAATTCGAAACACAGCTTGTAATATTTGGTTTTAATTCGGCTTTTATCGGGGTTTATTTTCTGTATTTTTGTATTTTGTAATTTTTTGTATTTTGTGTTTACTATTTGTTTTTAATATGCTGTGAACCGCCCTGAGTCCTATGGGAGAAGGGCGGTATACAAATTAAAATAATAAATAAATAAAAATAAATAAATAAAACTCACGGTCTTTCAGTTTCTAACCAGGTGCCTTAACCACTACACCAAATTGGCTCTCCATTAACACATTACGTAATCCCATTATTAACATCTAAATCAGTTTAATTGAACCGTACCTGTCCCTTCCCCCAGGCAGAAATTAGATATAAACATTGGGACATGCAATCTAAAATTTCCAACTGCCCTCAAAACGGGAGTCTTGTCAGTAAAACGTAAAACAAAAAAAAAATTACGGGAAGATGGGAGCATTGTGTTAACACACCCAACAAGACAAATTAGTGGAGCCAGGTTGGTTCCCAGGAAGAACTATAAAACAGAAGATAAACTGCAAAAACAGATCATCACCGGGGGTTACCTGAAAGTCTCACAATCACTCACACACTCTTCTACAACACATTCTGGAGGCATTTTCTTAGCCATTAGGTGAGGGACTCAACTACCCAACCTGAAACACATTCTCACAAGCACCAGAAACAACAGAACAAAGATGCTAATGTGGGAACTAGGCCCGTAACAAACCCAGGTTTCCATTTTGCCCTTACATTTACAACTGCTGCACCCTTACAGAATTAGTGGTGCCTGTATGTGTCCTTCCTCCTTAATAATAATAATAATAAAGTTGGAAGGGACCTTGGAGGTCATCTAGTCCAACCCCCTGCTCAGGCAGGAAACCCTATACCATTTCGGACAAATGGCTGTCCAGTCTCTTCTTAAAAACTTCCAGCGTTGGAGCATTCACCGCTTCTGGAGGCAGGTTGTTCCACTGGTAAATAAATGAAATAAAAATAAAAATAATAAAAATGAAATGAAATAAATAATAAAAGAATTAATAAAATTAAATAAAATTAAAATAATAAAATAAAATTAAAATAATAAAATAAAATTAAATTAAAATAATAAGATAAAATAAAATACCAGAAATCAAGAAGTATACACACTATTAATCCAAAGGAGTCTGGTAGCCCCTTTTTTGCAAGTAATCAGTTTTGAAGGCAGAAGCTTTGGCGAACCATGGCTAATTTCATCAGATGCACGGCATTGTTAAATTAAAATGTAGGATTTGAAAAGGGGATCAAGCAGCAGAAGAGAAAACACAGCTATGCAGACACAGATTATGTGCGAGACAGATTACACTCAATTCAACCATTAGCACCTTTCACGTGTTAACAATTCCTGCTGATTGTTAAAGCGTTGTGAGATATCCTAAGACCTTTTGATGTATGTGAGTTTCACAAACTGCAAGGCTATCCGGCCATCACAGTTTCCTTCTTTTAAAAAACGGCAACTCCGGAATCTGTAACTGGATGTCCCGTGAACTTAAAATGGAATTAAAATCCTCTGAGGTTACTCTGTCTTTATTTTCAGCCTTGATATTGATTTTGCTTCTTTCCTACTATTATCGGAGAGCCGAACCAAAGGAAGAACTTTTTGATAGAAGGGCTCAAAAGAGTAGCAGGACTTTTGATTTTATGGTGAATATCTGGAAGAACGAATTTTGCTTAAGTTAGCTTTAGGTAATCTTCCCTCCAAGACCCCTAATAATCTGACGTTATGTTTTTCTCACTTATGGATGTTACAGGTTTAACTTGATGTGGAGTCTGTCCATAGCCATAGGGACCCACTGCTAAAAACTTCCATAAACTCCTTGATTTCACCCCATCTGCCAGGTTCGTAAACCAGGGATAAACCATTACAGGTAGTTCTCAGCTTACCACAGTTCATTTAGCGACCGTTCAAAGTTACAACGGCACTGAAAAAAGTGAGTTACGACCATTTTTCACACTTACGACCGTTGCAACATCCCCACGGTCACGTGATCAAAATTTGGCAACACTTGGCAACTGACT
>NW_015409941.1:0-2059 GCF_001527695.2 Protobothrops mucrosquamatus
CCCCCCCCCCGTCCCCCTTCCTCTGTTCCTCTCCCAATTCTTCGAAATCTGAGCCCTGCGCAGGGGTGTCCCCAAATAACTTCTGACTTTTCCTGTCCTTTCAGCCAGACATTGCCTGGAAGGGGGGGTCTTGGGGGGGGAGGTGTTGTTGATGCCAGGCACCTTTGTTCTCTGCAGGTGGTGGCTGTTTTCCTTGCCCTGGCATGACCCTCCCTGCACAGCCCTCCCCTCCCCTCTCCCCAGGTTGTTACCTTCGCCAAATCTGGTTTTTGCAGAAGGACTGTAATTTGCAACATTTCATTTAATAATGATGAGGAATACCCAGGTAGGACCGGAATGGGTCCGGGAGGGGTCCGGGGCGGCTGCGTTCAAGAGCTTTTCCATCCTGGCTGGCTCACACACACAAGCCTTGAGCCGGCTGGGACCGGTCTGGCCTTCCTAACTAGCCTCATCCCACTGGCTCTTGCGCAGGCAGACTCCTGTCTTTGTAGCTCAGGCTTTGTGTGCGCTTGTGTGTGTGTGTGTGTTTAACCTTTGCATAAATCTCTTTCCGAGGGAAAGCAGAAATTCAGACTGGGAAGAGAGCTGATGCAGCCTTGATAAAGCACAGTTGTTGATGCTTGTAGGGAGAGCCTAGCTTTTTCCACCACCCCCACCCCCACCCCTCTGGTTACAGGACTTAATCCATGCCGCTGCCCTCAGGGGGTCTCTGCTGAAGAAGAAGGAGAAGGATGCCTGTATGGGGGGCTCATTCACTCAAAATCTGGCCAGATTCTCCCCAAAAATACCAGCGGGGCTGGGACGGCACTTGGTTGCAATCTGGAAAGACTTCAAATTTTGTAAGGTGACAAAACTTAAATGATTCCTGGCTTATTTGCCTGCTGGTTTTTTCAGCAATTCCCGGCTTAGGCTACAAAGCTTTTATGCCTTTTGATGCTAATTAAGTCTCCCATGCCGTATTTATTTTGTTTTTTTTCCCCCTCCTCCTGCTTTCCAGTAATAGATTATCCCTACCTATTTTGGAGTGACCTGGTCTGGGCGCCGAGCGGAAGTCCAATTATTGAATACTGGTTCTGTCTACTCAAGACAGGAATGCCTTTGCAAGTTTGGTTTTTTTTTCACGTTCACCTCTCTGGGATACTCAGTTTTATCTCCCCCCTCCCCTTTTCTAATATTTCTTCTCTCCCTTCTCAAGCCAAACAAGATTGCAGCTCCTCCTTTGCCCCCTCCCGCTCTTGACCTTAAAAAAAAATATATATGTCATTTTCATTTCCCAAGGTGTTACCTTCCCCGGCCCTCTGTACAACCATTTCTGGTTAGAACAGGTCCCGTTTCAGCGCTGTTAGCAACTCCCGGCAGGCCTGTCTTCCGTGGCATCAGCCCTCAAACATTCCCTTTGCAACTTTGAACTTCTGCAAGACCAATTTTATCCTGGCTGATTTTTTGACTTTGTTGTGCTGGGCAGATGGGCGTTTGATTCTAAAGTTCGGTCTATAAATGGCCATGTGCTTGTGTGAGGGAAAGACACCGATATTCTTATTTTCCCAGGAAGCTAAAATTGTTTTGCTCTACTTTGCTTTGAGAATTCCAGAATTCAGAGAAAGAGAGAGGGAGGGAGAGAGAGAGAAAAAGAGAGAGAGAGGAAAATAAAAATAATTCATTCTATATCTACTTTAATGCTTTAAAAGTGGATGAGGAAAAAAATGCCAAGCTAATATTTTGGGGCGGTTTTATAGGATTGCTGGCCAGTTATAGCTTCCCTCCTCATTTCTAGAAATAGAAGGTGAAAAACTTGCATTCTCGGCTGAGTTCCTCTGTATTGCCCAATTGTTGGCATCTGGCTAGGCTGGGGGATAAATATATATATTATTTTTAAAAAGGTAGCCCTAGAAATTCAGGCGACACTACATTGTCAAAAAGAAGGTGCCACCTTTGTTAGCCTGTTTTCGTTTCACGATCCAGATGACAAATCTCTCTTTTCTCCCAGGGGTCGTCGATATGCGTGTTTTAATGTGTGCACTATAATCAAAGATTTTAAAAAAAATCCAGTTCCACCTTT
>NW_015409942.1:0-2059 GCF_001527695.2 Protobothrops mucrosquamatus
TCATAACCTGTCCACTGAATATATTTTTCTGTGATTTTTATTTACATCCATATGCATTTAATAAAATCCCCTTCTCATTTTCCGATTAAAACCTGTAAGTTTTTCTGCCTGGATGGATTCTTGCTCTCGGCCTCCCCATTTCATTGGCTTAGTAATTTGCAATTTCATGACCTGCTTGTTTGTTTGTGTAAAAAAAAAAAAAGGGGGGGGGAGACAGTACAGCATGAAGGATTTAAAATAACCCACAAAATGCAGATGGTTTGAACTGAAAAAGTTCACTCAAAATATTTTGAGAATACAGACGCAGTGAGAGAACATGTGGCTTGTTAATGAAAATGACACATGACTTGTGTAACATATGTGGATTTCTTGCAAGCACGGAAGAATTGGAAAAGAGCCCCAGCATTTTTGGATCAAAATTCAGAGGTGATATAATTGTAACATTTGAAATTGAACTAAATTTTAGCACTATCTTATTGATCCTCCTCATTAATGGCCTTCCTTCCTTCCTTCCTTCCTTCCTTCCTTCCTTGTCAGTCCTTTCCTTCCTTCCTTCCTTCCTTGTCAGTCCCTTCCTTCCTTCCTTCCTTCCTTCCTTGTCAGTCCCTTCCTTCCTTCCTTCCTTCCTTCCTTCCTTCCTTCCTTCCTTCCTTCCTTCCTTCCTTCCTTGTCAGTCTCCTCTTTTCTTTTCTTTTCTTTTTTTTCTCTTTTCTTTTCTTTTTTCTTTTCTTTCCCTTTTCCTTTCCTTTCCATTCCCTCCCCCCTTATTCCCTCCATTGCCTGGGATATTATTTCCTATCCCAAAATCTCATTTATACCTTTCCTTAACCTATTTATATGCATGCTGTACATATTTGATTCCCCCTCTTTTCCTTAATTTCACAGCAGAATTAATTTTCTCGATTGCTAATCTATCAGCACTAAGTATGATGCATATGGTATCAAACACGGCTATCTCTGCTATCATTAATTGTGGCACGTTGTCACAACAGATAAGGAGCTGAAATATGAGAACGCCCAAATGGTTGTGAGGTTTTTCAGGAATATCATTTTATTCCCCAGGTTCTTTCCATGGAGCAAATATTGTTAAGGTAGATCTGTGAATTGGAACAAGAAAAAAAAAAGCTAAGCAGGATGGAATTTCTATTATTATTATTATTATTACTATTATTACTATTATTATTATTATTATTATTATTATTATTATTATTATTATTATTATTATTATTATTATTATTACTATTACTATTATTATTATTATTATTATTATTATTATTATTATTATTATTATTATCAAACAATTGGATCAGAAGAAAGAAAAGTTGAGAAGAAAATTATATGCAAGTGTTTTGTTTTTTTTTAAAAAATGTCAGTCTGACATCTTATTTACTTGGAGAAGGAGTGAGGAGACCTGGGTTCTAATCTCCCTTTAGCTGTGGAACTCCATGGAGGATGAGGGCTGCTCCTTCTCTTAAACTAAGGTGCTGAGTTGAGATTGAAGTTAACCATTGAAGTTAACCTAGGAAGCTTAAGCCAGTCCCTCTCTCTTAGTTGTAAAGCCAGGATGTTTGAGGAAGGAAGGAAGGAAGGAAAGAAAGAAGGAAGGAAGGAAAGAAGGAAAGAAGGAAGGAAGGAAGGAAGGAAAGAAGGAAGGAAGGAAAGAAGGAAGGAAGGAAGGAAGGAAAGAAGGAAGGAAGGAAGGAAGGAAAGGAGGAAGGGAGGAAGGAAGGGAGGGAGGAAGGAAGGAAGGAATAGCACTAGCATGTAGATTTATATACCACTTCACAGTGCTTTACAGCCTTCTCTAAATGGTTTACAAAGTCAGCCTCTTGCCCCCAACAATCTGGGTCCTCATTTTATTGACCTTGGAAGGATGAAAGGCTGAGTCAACCTTGAGCAGGTGAGAATTGAACTGCTGGAAGGAAGGAAGGAGAGAATGACTCAGAAAGGAATGGAAAGGGAAGGGGAAGGGGAAGTCAAGCAGGGAGGGAGGGAGGGAGGGAGGGAGGAAGGAAGGAAGGAAGGAAGGAAGGAAGGAAGGAAGGAAGGAAGGAAGGAA
>NW_015409943.1:0-2059 GCF_001527695.2 Protobothrops mucrosquamatus
GGTACATTGTATTGAGAATGAAGTTGCTGTATTTGGACAACGGTGAATTGAACTAAAAATTATTGAGTTAATCCACGTTATTTTTAAAAAGATAGCTAATAGGAGACATGATAGAGATTGGACAAACACATGAGGATTGGAGTAACAGTGATTGCTCATCTTGCTGATTGTTTGCTACCTGTAGATCATAGGCTGACTATCTTGAACACCAGTTGCTGAGGTCTAGAAATGAAGGAAGACAACTGATCTATCGCCAATAGCCAGAAACCGACTAGTGATAGCTGGCTGCTATGTGACACAGAATGTTGGATTAAATGGCCTGATTTAACAGGTCTCTTTTTATAATTTTAATTTACTGAATAAGTTTATTGAACTGTAGTTAAGGTGTTGGACTAGACTTACATCTACCTTTAACCATGGAAGCCAATCCAATTCTCAGAATAGTAGTTTCAGCTCAACCCAATTCACAGAGCAGTAGTTGTAGTAAAGACCATAAGAGTATACCATCTTCAGCTCTTGGAGGAATAATGGGATATAAGTCTAACAAACAAAAAAAGCATAAACTAGTCACACTTGTCAAATTTATATAAAACACTATGCCACAAACTAGTTAGCTACCTTTTAGTCACATACAGTATGTTGCATGAGTGTGATGTCAGTGTCCATGCAGAGTGTGTTGAAAACATGAACATTCTATTTCCGATCCTCTTAGAATTTTAAAAAGTCTTGATTTGCTAATTTCACTTAAGTGCGTTAGGAGCAGGGGTCTTCAAAGTTGGCCCTTTTGTGACTTGTGGACTTCCACTCCCAGATTTCCTCAGCCAGGCACAAGTCATAAAAGGGCCAACTTTGAAGACCCCTGGTTAAGAGAATACAACCAATTATGACTGATTCAGGATCTTGTACTTAACAAAATCATTGGTATCCACATAAGGTGACAGAGAAGCAAGTAGTGACACATGTCTCACAACCACACATACTGTGACTCATATGCTTCCATCAGACACAAGTACACAATGATGGGAACTGTGTAATGATGTCACCATGGGCATGCCATCATTTTGACATGATCTTGGTTTGCTGTAGACGTCCATAGTCTAACCTGGGACAAGTCAGCCTCCTGCATCTCTTCCCAATCTTTTCCTCATAGTGAAAAATACTCCATATCTAGATTAGAGGAAAGGAAGTCAGAAAACACAAAGACCAAAGCAGCTATAAGACATGCTACTACAGCTAAAAATAAAAAGTGTTGTTATCAAAAATGAGCAGAAGTGCCTAGTAATACTACAAGAGATGCAAGTGTGACTGAGCATTTGTATTTGTCCCTTGATGACTTACCATTTGATTGGTGGCAAGACGATCAGAGCTTGCATCAGCAGGTTTTCATGTGTTTGTCTTTAGGCAATGGAAAATTGCTAGCAGGAGCAGTGCTTGCCTTTCTCTCTTTCTAGGGAAAAATCAAAAGAGTTAGATCAAAGCCTATAGTGCTGACTCTTCTTGCTGAGTTTGGCACCGTTAGGAGTCTGCTTTAGTACTATTGATATAACAATGCTTGCAGGCTTTAATAGCACAAAAAATGACAAACTCTGGAAGGGCAGAATCAACAGAATGATTCTTTCTGATTAATTCAAATGTTTAACTCATTATTTTTGCAAGTTATACATTTAAGAATCTTGAAAATTAGCAATAATTGATAATTATGCATTCTAATGGTTGCAAAAAAGGTTTGGAGTTATTAATAAAGTTAAAATTTTGCTATCCAGATTCTGTAACTGGTGACTGGAAAAGTGCTGTTGTTTAAAGCAGCAAAAAAAACAAAACCTTATGGAGAAGAACATTGAGTAAATAGAGACCAGAGAACATAATAACAGATAAACTGCTAAAGCAGACAGTCAAATTAGAGATTAAAAATTAAAAACTGAAGGGCCTTCCCTCCCCCAAAGTAAAGATACAGAAATGAAACCTATGAGCTAAAAGAATGTAAAGATATGAACTGTGTGCTAAAAAAAGGGACATTTGGGACAGAAGTCCAGCCAGGCTTGATGCAATGATAAGGAAG
>NW_015409944.1:0-2059 GCF_001527695.2 Protobothrops mucrosquamatus
CCAATTCAGTTGTATGAATCCTTAGTACTTTTCAAAAACTAGCTTTGTTGTTTTCTTGCAGACATTTTATTACCTTACTTGGTAACATCATCAGTGCTAGTGATGATGATGTTACCTAGTTTGGGTAATGAAACATCCGCAAGAAAACAACCAAGCTCAAAGAGCACCAAAGACCTCTCATTTCAATCCTGAGCTACAAGTATTCTCCTTTATTGGTACCGGTCACTGGTGTCCAGAGCTTAAAATGCTGAACAAATCCCCATTAAATCATTAGGTTCAATGGGGGTACTCACTCAGCCTAATTTACCTCACAATTTTGAGGATAAAATTGAGGGGGGGGGGAAATCACATACATAATATATATAATATAATTTCTAGAACATAAATATTGACAATACTCATACCTGTCATTTTTGTTAGTATATAGACTCAATCTACCTATATAGAACTGGTGTTAACAGACAATTCCATCCATTTTTAAAATAGTTAAGCTAGGACTGAACTATGTCCCACATAAAATCTTTTTTGTGTTCTTCTAAACTTATTGCTTCGTAATGGGTATAGCACCCCTCCCAACCTTTTTATATAACCCTTCTATATTCTAACCTAGGGGTCCCCAACCCCCAGTCCGTGGACCAGTATCAGGCCGCAGCTTGCCAGCAACCAGGCTGCACAAACAAGCAAAGCCCCATCTGCGAGATGCAGGCAGCACACAAAACCACAGACCTTCCGGTCCACGGAAAAACCTCTCTCCACAGAACCGGTCCCTGGTACCCAAAAGGTTGGGGACCTCTATTCTAACCAATCTCCACAAATCTATCAATTATTAATAGTTATGTAACTCTGAATTCAGTTCCATTAAATCCTTAGAGTTCAGTTTTGATTTACAAGAACGTAAGGACAGCAACATTTGGTCTAATCTGTTTGGATCAAGAAGAGCATTTATTAGCTGTCCAGAGCCCATTGGAGTCAGGTAGCTAATATATTCAAATAAATAATATTAATCTTTACTGCATTAGTTCATCATCTGAGTACTGTGGTTTAAGGGCTGAGGTAAAGGCTACATTTCACTGGGGTGAACTCAGTGATGGGATTCAAATATGTGAACAACCGGTTCTCTGTATGGATGCCACTTCCGGAAGTCCATTCTGGGCCTGGGCAACAAAAAATTACCTACCGGTTCTGCCGAACTGGGCCGAACTGGCTGAATCCCACCACTGGGTGAACTGTTCTTACTTGATTTGACCACACCATTCAGTCTCTGCTTTTTGAGGTTGTTCTAAATCTTTGCAATCTGTGAGTTGGAGAGAAAGATTTTGCTTGCCAACCATGTGGATAAGCAAAGCCATCTCCCTTTTGTGCCCTTTGGTATTGCATGCACTAGACTTACAGTCTGCTGATCTAATTATTTGAAATGCACGCCTCTCACTACATTGACTATGGAATGACAAGCTCTGCCCAGCCCAGCAACAACACTGCGTCCTTAGTAACAGCAGATTCCTTGCTACAATGAGTGTGAAAAGCAGTTCATTTATGGTGGCTGGATGCCTGTTGCCTTTGCAGGTAAAGAAAGGCAAGACTACACAGAGGTGGGTGTCTCAAAACTCGAGAGGGAAAAAGGAAAACATATGCTTAAGGCCAGAAGGTTATTTGTTTTTTGCTGAGTGTGGTCTTTGGGAACAAATGACAACTTTCCTTAAAAGTTATCTTGTACTTAGGGAAAGTTAAATCTCTGGGAATATGCAATTAGGCCATTCAAAATAAGGTATTTGGATTCTTCACTAAACCTGAAAGGAGAAATTGGATTAGATCTGATTATTTCATGGACAGGAGTCTTCCAGGAAATACTGGAACCTGGATTGAGATGTTAACAGAAGGCAACGGCAAACCAATTACATACTGTTGTCAAGAAAGCTACATGGAGTCAACAGGAACTGAGTTGATCTCAAAGATTTTAGGTATTGTAGTAAATTCTAGTTGACTTCCCAGCATGAAAACAGTGTACTAATCTAGCTGGGATATTGGGGGAAGGGAGAGAAATCTAACTATAATAAAGCAA
>NW_015409945.1:0-2058 GCF_001527695.2 Protobothrops mucrosquamatus
TCAACCATTGTTTGTCTATGTCAAGCTTGTATTCCTTGTGGCGTTTAATAAGCAATTCAGCTCCCAGAAGATCATTTGCTACCTCCTCTGAAACAATCAGGGAATGCATCTTTCTTGCCCAGGCTCTGCCAAAATTCCAGAAAATAAAAAAGTGGGATTATTACCATATGAGACACATTGGGTACATAGCAAGTAAATAGTTCATATATATCTCAAAATGTTAAATACAGTTTCCACTGTCTTATGTTCAAAAGCATTGAATATAGATATAAGTATAGTACCGGGATACATATATCCAAAAGTTTTTAAAATTTGTTGTATCAAGATTTCATCTGCACCCTCCCCCCCCTGCCTTTAATATTATGAAAGGAAACTCTATCAGGCTAGTTCATACATACGTCAACTCTCTGCAGTCATTGAAGTAGATTTGGACTTGTTCAGCCTGCTGCAATTTCAGCTTTCTTTCCACACACTTCTTGTCTAGTTTTCCCCAGCACTCATCAACCTCAGAAAGTCTGTTCATCATGTTCTCCCTGGGCAGAGGGTAGAGGCAGCCCAGGCGCCAGGCCTCTCCTCTAACCCTTTCCAACTCTTTTGCAATGGCTGCTAGTTCCCTCTGAAATACACAAAGGAAAAGTAACTAGCTTGGAATATTCAAGGCACATTTTTTGCTTCTTTCCCATAGGGCAGGGGTAGGCAACCTTGGCTCTTTTATGACTCATGGACTTCAACTCCCAGAATTCCTGAGTCAGCATAGCTGACTCAGGAATTCTGGGAGTTGAAGTCCATGAGTCATAAAAGAGCCAAGGTTGCCTACCCCTGCCATAGGGCTTCATGTCTTTTTACTAGATTGAGTGAGATGGATCTCAATCACCTTTCCCTTCCTGTCATTAATACAGTTTCAAACAATGTGAAGAAGGAAACAATCTGAGCAAAAGAGGAAGTCAGAAAGAGAGAGAGAGAGAACAGTGAAAGAACCCATGTGAGATGGCACCCATGGATAGCCTAATAGAGAGGAAGGGGCTTCTGGGTAATGTAAAAGTTCTACTGTAAGCTTGGTCAATACTGACCTATTCTCCTACTTACACTAGGAAAGCAAATGATAGATATTTTTCCTGCCAGCAGGAAATCTACCAATCAATTTCCTTAACTTGTCCCAAAATAAACTTTTTAGGATGAAAGAGGCAAAGCAATCTGCCCACTCAGGGACTTGAAGAAAGTGCATTGATTTAGCAGAAAAGAGTAGTCCTAACTCTCTTTGATATTTTGATTTTAACATACGTTTACACTCTGTTTTACTTTGTTTTTATTATGTTGTTTACTATCGTTACTCTTTTACTCTTGTTCTATTTTAGAATGATTTTATAGTTTTCTTAAAAAATAAAATATCTCTCACAAGCAGCAATATGAAATACAATAAATAAAAAATAAATGGTTAAACTAACCCTGAGTAGATTGCTATTAAGAGCTTATAGTAAGAGAGTAGCCAATCTCTTTAAGGCTGTGAACAATAATCCCATCATTGGAAATTCTGCAGATTGAAATGTCAGATTTTTTTGATTATATCTATGAAGTCAGTTTTTTCAAAGTGACTGTTTCTACTTACCTCCACTCCTTCATGTTGGCTAAGGAGGGTCTGAACTCCAAGTAGATCATAACCATAATCATCTCTGGTCACAACAGCCTCTTTCTCCTGCATCCAACCTTTTAGGTCATCCACATCACGATCATATTGATGAACTTGATGAGCTGCTCTGAGATTCTGATGAAGGGAAAAATGTTTCAGTAAGACTTGTCCCTAACAAACCAGTTTAAAAATGCTCATGATGTAAGGCAGATGCAAGTGAGGGATAGTAATAATGATGATGATGATGATGATGATGATGATGATGATGATGATGATGATGATGATAAAGTTGGAAGGGACCTTGGAGGTCATCTAGTCCAACCCCCTGCTCAGGCAGGAAACCCTATACCATTTCGGACAAATGGCTGTCCAGTCTCTTCTTAAAAACTTCCAGTGTTGGAGCATTCACCGCTTCTGGAGGCAGGTTGTTC
>NW_015409946.1:0-2058 GCF_001527695.2 Protobothrops mucrosquamatus
GCACAGACTTCTTGACAAGAATGCGTGTTGGCGCTGGACCAAAGTCCATGAGGCCAGTTTCAATGAGGTTAAAGCCTTGCTTACATCCAATGCGGTGTTGGCTCATTTTAATGAGCAGTTGCCAGTGTGTCTGGCTTGTGATGCCTCACCCTACGGTGTGGGCGCTGTTCTTAGCCATTTGACGGCTGATGGGACTCAGCTCCCTGTGGCTTACTATTCTAGGACTTTATCTGCTGCTGAGTGCAACTATGCTCAAATTGATAGGGAGGCTTTGGCTCTTGTGGCTGGAATTAAAAAGTTCCATGACTTTATCTATGGCCACCATTTTACGGTGTTCACTGACCACAAGCCTTTGTTGGGGCTATTCACTACCTCCAAACAAACTCCTCATATCCTGTCCCCTCGTATGCTGCGTTGGTCCATCTTCCTCTCAGCTTATGACTATTCACTGGTCCATAAGCCTGGTAAGGAAATGGGTCATGCAGATACTTTAAGTAGGCTGCCATTACCTACTGTGGAGCCTGATCCCGCTCCTGCTGTGCACATATTGTCCATTCAGGAGTTGCCTGAATGTCCCCTCAATGCTAGGGATGTGGCTGCTGAAACTGCCACTGACCACACGCTCAAACGCGTGCTGTCATGGGTCCTGTCCGGCTGGCCTGACAGGTGCTCTGCGGAGGATTTTCAACATTTTTGGGTTAAGAGGCACGAGTTGTCCACTTTCAATGGCTGCCTCCTTTGGGGATCGAGAGTTGTGATCCCGGCCTCCTTGAGGGCTAGAATCTTGATTTCATTACATGAGGGCCACCCTGGAATTGTCAGGATGAAGGCGCTTGCACGCAGCCATCTGTGGTGGCCTGGCATTGACCGGGCCATCGAGTCCCAAGTCCATGGGTGTCATGCCTGCCAACAGTCCAGGCCTGAAATGCCCCAAACCCCTTTACACAGGTGGGAGGAAACACACATACATGTAGATTACGCTGGGCCCTTTCAGGGTCAATTCTTCCTGGTTGTTGTTGATAGCCATTCCAAATGGCTGGAGGTCGTGCCTGTGTCTTCTACCACAGCCACCAAGACTATTCAAGTGTTGAGAAACATTTTTGCTGCACACGGGTTGCCAGATGTTCTGGTGTCAGATAACGGTCCTCAATTTACTTCTACTGAGTTTCAGGGATTTCTTCGGACCAACATGATCCACCACGCTGCTTCGGCTCCCTTCCATCCTTCCACCAACGGTCTGGCTGAACGGATGGTCCACGTCGCCAAGGACGCCCTCAAGAAGCTGACTTACAGCAATTGGCATCACAGGTTGGCTGACTTTCTTCTGGCACATCGTACTACTCCATGCACTGCCACGGGTAAGTGCCCGGCTGAACTCCGTTGGGGTCGTCGGCTCGTGACTAAATTGGACAGGCTGCATCTGGAACGTGTAGCTGCACAGGTGTCTCAGCCACACCCACCACGGGTCCTACGTGAAGGTGATCCTGTCTGGGCCAGGAATTATGGGCCTGGCCACCTCTGGGTCCCGGCTGTGGTCTGCAAGGTCTCGGGGCCTCTGTCCTACGAGGTGTCCCTGGCAGACGGCCGCGTTCTTCGCCGCCACATTGATCAACTACGTGTGAGACGGGACGCGCCTATGGTTCCTTCTCAGTCTCCTCTAGAGGGGGAGGAGGAATGGGGAATGTATTCTGGGAATCAAACTCAACAGCCAACGATGGCTGTGGTGAGAGAAATGGGTTCTCAACACCCAAGTTCCACAGGTGCTTCAAGTAGCAGTTCTTGGCAAAGGGGGTACACAGACACCCCCACACACACTCCAGCCTGGGAGTCCCACCGGTGGCAGACTAATTATCCACCCCTAACAAGCAATACTCCAGACATGGAGAATACCTGGGAGCATACTCACAACTCACAACATGCAAGAGAGCAGGCAAAACAAAGGGGGAACACGTCCCTTGCTGAAATGGCTCATAGAAGGATGTCCTCACGCATCAGGGCTAACAGGGAGGCATCCCTAGACCCTATCACTACAGAAACGAGCCAGGGAAACCGCACTCC
>NW_015409947.1:0-2058 GCF_001527695.2 Protobothrops mucrosquamatus
GTTGGGGGGGACTCGACGCTCCCACGTGACACCGCTGCTGCGCGAGCTGCATTGGCTGCCTGTGGCCTTCCGGGTGCGCTTCAAGGTGTTGACTATCATCTTTAAAGCGCTCCATGGCATCGGACCCGGATACCTTCGAGACCGCCTCCTGCCGCAGATTACCTCCCATCGACCTGTACGCTCCCACAGAGTGGGTCTCGTCAGGGTGCCGTCGGCCAGACAGTGCCGGCTGGCGACCCCAAGGGGGAGGGCCTTCTCTGTGGGAGCTCCCACCCTCTGGAATGAACTGCCCCCAGAGATCAGGGTCATCCCTGATCTCCCTTCCTTCCGCCGTGCCCTTAAGACTTGGTTATTCCAACTTGCAGGACTGGCCTAGGGTAATTTTTAGAGGGGTTTTAATTATATTTTAATTGGACAATGTTCGAATATTTCTTTTAATTAATTTTAAATTTGTAATTGTTATTTATGTATTTTAATTGATTGTCAGCCGCCCTGAGTCCGCGAGGAGAAGGGCGGGATATAAATCCAAATATAATAATAATAATAATAAAACAACAATAATAATAATAAGTTGGAAGGGGCCTTGGAGGTCATCTAGTCCAACCCCCTGCTCAGGAAGGAACCCTACACCATTTCAGACAAATGGCTGTCCAGTCTCTTCTTAAAACTTCCAGTGTTGGAGCATTCACAGCTTCTGGAGGCAGGTTGTTCCACTGGTTAATTGTTCTAACAGTCAGGAAATTTCTCCTTAGTTCCAGGTTGCTTCTCTCCTTGATTAATTTCCATCCGTTGCTTCTTGTCCTGACTTCAGGCGCTTTGGAGAATAGCTTGACTCCCTCTTCTTTGGGGCAGCCCCTGAGATACTGGAAGACTGCTATCCTGTCCCCCCTCGTCCTCCTCTTCGTTAAACTAGACAAACCCAATTCCAGCAACCGTTCTTCATATGTTTTAGCCTCCAGTCCCCTAATCATCTTTGTTGCTCTTCTCTGTACTCTTTCTAGAGTCTCAACATCTTTTTTACATCGTGGTGACCAGAACTGGATGCAGCATTCCAAGTGTGGCCTTACCAAGGCCTTGTAAAGTGGTATTAACACTTCACCTGATCTTGATTCTCTCCCTCTGTTGATGCAGCCCAGCACTGTGTTGGCTTTTTTGGCAGCTGCAGCACACGGCTGGCTCCTATTCAGGTGATTGTCCACTAGGACTCCGAGATCCCTCTCACAGTTGCTACTCTTGAGCCAGGTACCCCCTATACTATATCTGTGCATTTGGTGTTGTTGTTTTTTTGACAAACTGTGACCAGGACTTTACTGAATGTCTAATTTAATGAAAAGAAGGGCTCGGGGCGAGATGATAGCAGTCTTCCAGTATTTGAGGGGCTGCCACAGAGAAGAGGAGGTCAACGTATTCCCCAAAGCACCTGAAAGCAGGACAAGAAGCAATGGTTGGAAACTAATCATGGAGAGTAGCAACCTAGAACTAAGGAGAAACTTCCTAACAGTCAGGACAATTAACCAGTGGAACAACCTGCCTCCAGAAGCAGTGAATGCTCCAACACTGGAGGTTTTTAAGAAGAGACTGGACAGCCATTTCACTGAAATGGTATAGGGTTTCCTGCCTGAGCAGGGGATTAGACTAGATGACCTCCAAGGTTCCTTCCAGCTCTACTCTACTCTACTCTACTCTACTCTACTCTACTCTACTCTACTCTACTCTACTATATTCTGTATTTCTACTCTATTTCTACTCTATTCTGTATTTCTATTCTATTCTATTCTACTCTACTCTACTCTACTCTACTCTACTCTACTCTACTCTACTCTACTCTACTCTATTCTGTATTTCTACTCTATTTCTACTCTATTCTATTCTATTCTATTCTATTCTATTCTATTCTATTCTATTCTATTCTATTCTAATATCTGAAACAATTAGCCAGCGAGTGACAGGTTGTCTAGAATTCTCTGCTTATTTACAACAGTTGGCAACTGACGCATAGGTCTGCAGCGTGAGGGAGAAAGCAACGTAGAAGATTTCCGCTCGTTGAAGCCTGTCTGT
>NW_015409948.1:0-2058 GCF_001527695.2 Protobothrops mucrosquamatus
GAGAGAGAGAGAGAGAGAGAGAGAGAGAGAGAGAGAGAGAGAGAGAGAGAGAGAGAGAGAGAAATGCCTGATGCTTTGATAGTTGAGGCCAAACATTGGTTTGATTTTTATACATTAAAGATCTGCAAAACCCAGAGATCCTGCTCTTCTGATGTAGTGAAATGAAGAAAAATTCCATTCTTTTGGAGGCAGATTTGGGGAGAGATTATAGCATGCATAATATTTTCTATATTATAGAACATGTCCAGTTTTTAATTCTGGCCAGTTCAAAATAACCTTGCATTTTCCTCAGAGGAACTATTTATGAAATTCCCAATAGTAGAAGTCAGGAATAGGTTTTTTTTTCCTCTTTAACTTTTATTAAAGTTTAATATGAAATAAAATAGAAACAAAAATGGAGAAAGTTAAAGGAAAAAAGAAGAAAAGTGCAGAAAGAAGAGAAAAAGAAAAAAAGTAGTGACTTCCGGCATTTTCCAGTGCAGTAAAATGTAAAAAAAGTCACAACCTCAACCTTTTGCTTTAATCGCTTAATAACCTCTGTAAAAAAGATTGTAAAGATTGTGGCCACCCACTTTATGACCGTCACAACTTACAACCTTGCAACTGAGCCAGGCTTAGTTAGAGTCATAAGTCAAGGATTACTTACAACCATTTTCCAAGCCAGAGCTTCCACTGAATGGTGACATTAATAGCAATAGTACTAGCACTTAGACTTATATACCACTTCATAGTGCTTTACAGCTCTCTCTAAGTGGTTTTAAAAAGCCAGCCTATCGCCCCCAACAATTTGGGTCCTCAGTTTACTCAAATTGGAAGGATGGAAGATTGAGTCAAGCCTGAGCTGGTGAGGATCAAACTGTTGGCAACGGGCAGAGTCAGCCTGCAATACTGCATTCTAACTTCTGCACCACCATGGTTCTCACAACTAAGGAAATATGTTAGAATTCTTGCTCATAGAAATAAGATCTCCACTAAAAACAAGATTTTCATTAGCATTGTATGTCAGTGATTGCCTGACCTCGCTAGATGCCATATGCTAAGTAAATAAATAATAACCTAATACTGTACATATACAAAAGTTCTCCTTCCGTTCGTGAGAATTTCTCTGGAACTCTTTTCCGCTCTGAAAGAAACTTCAAATGCAACTTTTCTTCCTTCAAATTAGGTAAGAGCCGATACAATTTTTTTTTAAAAAAGAAAATGTATGAGAATTTCTTTTTCTGGCTGTAACACAGTTGTCGATAATTGCAAGGATGCCACAACTTTTCAAGTGTTAATCTTTGTGCACTTTTGTGGAGGCAGACATGCAGAAAGAAAAAATACTGTAAATAAACAAACTGCAATCCTCAGAATATATGGCAGGCCTCAACAAAGCAAACACTCTGGTATTATCTATTTTAATCAGGGAGCCTGGATTGCATAAAGAGCAGGAGAGCGAAGTTGAGTTATATTAAGTTAATCATCATTCAGTCAGTTGAGGAAAATGACAGCCTATATTTGTAAGTGCGCAAAACCTATAGAACACACACAAGCGTCTGCACTTTGTGCATCTTGCAAATACACGCTGTTATTTTGATCAGCGTGCATACACATATATAGACACACACGCATACATATACACGCACATTAAATATTTCTATCAATATTAATCTATATCAATCAGTACAAAAATTAATCATGTATATATATGTGTGTGTGTGTGTATGTGTGTGCACTCAATGTCAATATCTGCATCTATCTAAACATGGTACATTTTAATTATCTATAACACCTTTTGAAATGTCAAGAGACAGGGAAGATCTGAACCTTGACAGAAAATTCCAACTTCCCTTTCTAATTTCTCAGTGCCAAACCAGTAACAACAGCAAAAAAGAGGGGTCCATGTGTGTGTGTGTGTGTGTGTGTGTGTGTGTGTGTGTGTGTGTGAAAAATGGGACATTAGAAAGAAAGAAAGAGAGAGAGAGAGAGAGAGAGAGAGAGAAGAAGAAAAGAGAGAGAGAGAGAGAGAGAGAGAGAGAGAGAGAGAGAGAGAGAGAGAGAGAGAGAGAGAGAGAGAGA
>NW_015409949.1:0-2058 GCF_001527695.2 Protobothrops mucrosquamatus
CCTGAGTCAGGGTGTATTGACACATTGCATCTAGAATGAGAAAAATCAACCTTAAAAACCCTTTCAAAGAGGAGAAACTGAAACAAACAGAATTGCACAAAGTGATAAAATAGCCAAGTTGGGTGTTTGATTTCACCTGGAGAGGAAGAGAAGAGGAACAGCAGAAGAGTCCACACCATGATAGAGAAAATGAAGGGACACAAAGTCCAACTTTGTCCTAATCCAAAGCCAGGGAGTTTACTGGCCCTCCCTTCCTGTTTCTCTCTTAAGCTCTTTCCCACAAATGCATGCAAATAATCTCTGTGCCTCATTGGCCAGGAAGAGTGAAGAAGACCTTATTTAATGAAACACCCAGACAGCAATATAACCATATCAGCAATATAACCGTATCAGCAATATAACCATATAACTCCTGTACATAAATAAGTAAATAAAATAGAAGAAGTTGAGTGTGGCAACCAAATAATGTTCTTTTCTTTGCTTCGTGAAGGTCTTCAAACTCCCATGTATGATGAAGGCTCAGACTCAGGACGAATTCTACCAGATTGACACAACATTTGCCTTGCAAAAAACAGGGCCGCTAATGTGTCTTCGTTGAAGTTGTTCCGCTGTAATTGTGTTTTCATTGTAAGAAGGGTCACATTATCTCTTTTTAATTGCTTCTTTACATCACATGGCTTCTCTACATCCATGGCAAAGACTTGATGTTCTGGAACCCAAATGGGAAGGTTCTCTTCTCTTTGTGTCCTCCCATTTCCAATTTGATTCATCCCAATGTTACCCAGAAGACTGGAGCTGCTTTGTCCCATTCAATATCAACAATTTCCTCTGTTTCCAAGATTATTGTATAATAGCATCATTAGCATAATTGCTCATTGGCAGAATGGTAGATCCTCCCATGCTTCCATAAGCAAATACTGAAACAAGAAAATGTAAGGAGAAGCCAATAACCCTCCTGGGCACATCTTGAGATGTTCCCATCAGAAGCGAATAGCTGTGGGTAATAGAATCCAAGGATGTGCTACCTCCAACCTTTGGCCTCATTTCATGTGGTCCTTTACTTGATTTTGGACCATTTTTGTTGGATGATTGTGGATATAGGGAAGAGGAGAGAGACACAGGGAAGGGAAGGACAGGGTCAGGAGAACCTACCTCAGATCTGCAAGGAGAAAATTAATCTTAGACCTTCTTAATTAAAAAATCTATTTCTCCCACTTGTTTGTTTTCAACTTTAAAAATCAATACAGGGAATGAAGTCAATGGATTACTAAACAAGCGAGACCTATAATGTATGTATTAGCATTTTTTTTACACGCATCACTTTAATCTTGAGACTAAAAGAGTGAAGGGGTTTTTTCTCTCTTGTTTTTGTGTGTTATAGTTGGATTCTTCTTCTGCAAGATGGATCTCTGGTTTAATCTCGGCCTGGAAGAGATGGCCTTTTCATTAGATCAGAGAACGACCAACGCAACCTTTGAACATCTCCCTGCTCTGCGAAGGAAGAAGGTTTTTGTCTCAGTTCCCCATTAGATTGTATCACTGTGGAACACGCTACCACTGCTATACCACATGTAACAATAATAATCAGCCTCGTCTTCAGGCCGAAGGTTGGTGATGGTTAAGTAGCCGTTGTTGCCTGACCGGGTTCCCGTGAATCGGTCTGGGATCCCTGGTCCCCTGCTGCTGCAGCCATCACAGTGCACAAAGCGAGGGGCTTCTCCAGATTTCTGCTGAAGCCAGTAAATTCTGTTTGGATTGCTGCTGATGGCACAGGTGATTTTAACTGTTCCTGCTAGAGACCCAGACTGGGAGACGGGCTGAGTCAAGGTGGGCTGTGAAGTGACGCCTTTACAAAGTGGAGGAAAAAGAGGAAATAATGAAGACTTGGACTTCCCAAAATCCAGAAGCATCCTTTCAATGGATAAAATTGGATTTTATATTGTGGAAACTAGAGAGTTTGTATTGGCCAGTTTAAGAAGAGGTCCTCCGCATACTTACATGAGAAATAAGTCAGAACTGAAAGGAAAAGCAGTGTCCAGGCCATGGTGCTTTCCTTCA
>NW_015409950.1:0-2058 GCF_001527695.2 Protobothrops mucrosquamatus
TTTTGTCTTAGGTGTCCAAGAATTGTCGATCAGGCAAGGTTGTAATCCACAATATTCAAAGTGTTCAAAATGTTCAACCACCCTGAAAACAGCTCAAAAGTCTCTCCCAGCCAGACGTAGTCAAAAATCAAATTTGTCTTTCTCTTCCACTAGCTCTTGGGATTAAAAGTCCAAGCTCAGTGGGTGTTTATAGTCCAAGGTGGTCAGGGTGATAAGTATGCCAAAATATTTTCCTTTATTGCCAGCTGTTCTCCATTAAGCTAGGAGTCACCAAGCAGCCAGGAAACTAGTTGTAGTGCTATACTCAAATCCACCACTATGGACTCAAAGTCCATGTTCCACTCTTAAGACAAAGGGTTGATTTCTTATATTTCACCTCAATGTTTTGTTTTTCAAAGAGAAAATCTTAACAATTATCTCAGTTCTCAAATTTATCAACTTTATGTTACTTTCACTTCAGTATTATGTATTTCTGTCCCCCATAAAAGAAATTAAAACGCCGCTTCCGTTCATGTTCGGAGGTTTTAGCTTCTTGGGAGCCTTTCCCAGTTGTAAAATAGTAAAGAAAGGATCAATGTCCTCCCCCAGTTCCAAACATGTTGTTTACAATGCTAATTAGTGCTTTTCTTCTTCGGTTGTCAGCAGCTAATGGCTGGCCACAGGAATTTAGCCAGTCTTTCCCCTGCCGGTTTGGAGGGCTTTCCTTGGATCGAACTGAAAGACCGCCATCTCTCCATGATCGACGAGGCACCCCCTCCTTCATCACCTCTTCGGGGTGACTTTAGGCCCTTTTAGGGCCCCCAGCAGGGTGAAATCAAGCACGGAAGACAGAGCCCTGCCTTCCTGCATCAGTCTTGCCGTGACGCAAAACCGGAAGTCCGTCTCCAATTCTTTCTGCCCATCCTGTAAGATGACAGGGTTGGCATTCTTGATCCCACCTATTAAGCAGTGTTATTGTATGGGACCAAGGAAGGGTGTCTTCTCTACTGCTGCAACACCTGCCTTCTGGAATGGTATCACTCCCAAAGCCCTGACCCTACTGTCTGTCATTCAAAAGAGCCCTGAAGACCTGGCTCTTTCCCCAGGCTGTGTGCTGGAAGAGATATAACCCTAAATGGAAGATATATGTCCATGGTATAAGTATTGATAAATTTACCTCCATGACCATATTTTATTTAATATATTGTTTCCTGATTTTAATCCTCGCAGGCCACCCATACTTGTAGAAGAATGGCAACCATAACAATTTAAATGATAAATATTATATAGAAGTGAATCTTTAATTCTCCAGCATGAGAATGGATAATCCACGGATTGGGTTTCCTGAAGTCCCTTCTACCCAATAGACTAAGTCTGAGAGTTAGCCATGCCTCCCGCTGGGCCGTGCTGTCCCAGTTCCGACTTAGTCTTATACCCAGCAGGACGCGTTGGTTCCCTCTCAGATCGTATCAGGTTTTTCAATCCGTGTATTATCCTTCCTATTTCTGGAGTATTTAGAGTTTGTCCTACCTATTTCTTTTATTCTGTCCTTTTACGAATCCCCTTCTTTCTCCCCCCCTTTCGCCTTCTGAGCTATTTGAGCTCACGAGGCACTTCTCGCGTAGCCAGCTGAGCCGCGGCTCCGCCGATCGCTCTATCCAATCGACGGACCTCCGCGGAGACCCTCAAATTGCAGCTGGTCAGCTGGGCTTTGGCCCGAAGATCACCGGCTTCCCCGGCCCGCCGCGCGATCTGCGGCCATTTTAGTGCCGGTAGCCGGCTGTTTACTTCAAGGGGTTTTTTCTGTGTTTGCAAGCAGTTTTCCTCCTGCTGAATCTTCCCTGGGATTCTCCTGGCCAACTTGAGTCACGGAAGCTGCGATTATTATTATTATTATTATTATTAAATTCAATTTATATCCCGCCCTTCTCCTTGCGGACTCAGGGCGGCTGACAATCGATTAAAATACACAAATAACAATTACAAAATTAAAATTAATTAAAAAGAAATATTTAAACGTAGTCCAATTAAAATATAATTAAAACCCCTCTAAAAATTACCCTAGGCCAGTCCTGCAAG
>NW_015409951.1:0-2058 GCF_001527695.2 Protobothrops mucrosquamatus
CGGCCGCACGGAATAGATGGGCCTTCAGGGCTCGGCAAAAAAGGCGCAGGTCCGCAACTGTACGTAGGTCGGGGGGTAGGTCATTCCAGAGGGCAGGAGCTGCCACAGAGAAGGCTCTCCCCCTGGGGGTCGCCAGCCGGCATTGTCTGGCCGACGGCACCCTAAGGAGGCCCTCTCTGTGGGAGCGGACTGGTCGAAGAGAGGTGTTTGGTAGGAGGCGGTCTTGCAAATACCTAGGTCCATTGCCATGGAGCGCTTTAAAGGTTGTTACTATTCTATTCTATTCTATTCTATTCTATTCTATTCTATTCTATTCTATTCTATTCTATTCTACTCTACTCTACTCTACTCTACTCTACTCTACTCTACTCTACTCTACTCTACTCTACTCTACTCTATTCTATTCTATTCTTCCCAAGTCCGTCATCTAGCAAAGGAAGACCGCTGGCCCATTGTTTAGCCAAAAGAGTACTTTACTAAAGCCAAAGAGGTTACAGGCGTAGCAAAGCTGGATCAGGCATTTTCGCATGCAAACAGTGCAATTAATTTTCCCTTTTCCCCGACCATCCCCTTGTTATTAGGTAACGTCCAATTAGGTACTTGGATTTTGTTTGGGTAATGGACCTTCAGTTTGCAGGTTTTCCAATTCTTCATTCTGATTGTTGATTTGAGGTGGCTAGTGCTTCTCATGCTTTGGTGAACAGCAGTGGTGCAGTGGTTAGAATGCAGTATTGCAAGCTAATTTGGCTCTGCCTCACTGGCTTGACTCATCCTTCCATCCTTCTGAAGTCGGTAAAATGAGCACCCAGATTGTTGGGGGTAAAATGCTGACTCTATAAACCACTTAGAGAGGGCTGTAAAGCACTATAAAGTGGTATATAAGTCTAAGCGCTATTGCTATTTGGACCATCATGACTTTGTTTCCATCCCCCCCACTTCCTCCCTACATTCCAATCCTTTTTTACTAATTTTGCTTGGCTAGCAGAATGGAAGCCATGACAGATCCCTTCACTGAGCAAGGGCTTTAACCTGATGGCCATGCTGGCTCAGGAATTCTGGGAGTTGAAGTCCACAAGTCATAAAAGAGCCAAGGTTGCCTACCCCTGGCTAACTCATTACAATCATTCATTTAGTGGCCCTTCAAAATTCCAAGAGCACTGAAAAAAGTGACTTTTGACTGGTCCTCACACTTATGATTGTCACATGATCAAAATTCAGATGTTTGACAACTCGTTCATATTTATGACAGTTGCAGTATCCCAGAGTCATGTGGTCAGCTTTTGTGACCTTCTGACAAGCAAAGTCAATAGGGGAGCCAGAGTTACTTAACAATCGTGTAACTAACTTAACAACTGCAGTGATTCACTTAACAACTGTGGCAAGAAAGGTCGTAAAATGGGGCAAAACTCACTTTACAAATCTTTCACTTAGCAACATAAATTTTGGGCTCAATTGTGGTTGTAAGTCAAGGACTACCTGTACATGTTTGCCACCTGTGACCTTCCCAACTGGCTTCCAACAGGCAAAATCAATGGGGGAAGCCAGATTCGCTTAACAGCCATGATAACTGTTAATGATTCACTTAACAACCATGCAATGATTCACTTAACAACCATGCAAAAAAGCTACCTTTCACATGCAAACCAAACACATTTTTCTCCTACTCCTGAAAATTCTTCCCCTGCTTGTACAATTCCAGATTATCAAGCCCATTATTTTTCCCAATAAAAATAGAAAACTGTGTTTCTCCGCTTTTCCTCTCCCAAACTTATTTGCAGCCTCCTGATAAATAATGTGGATTGTTTGTTTGTTTTTTTGCTGTCTAAAGGCAGATTAGGCCAGGAAATCTGTTTCTTATGTGTCAAAGGCAGAAGCTATTTGCATACTTCAATGGGGAAGCTCATTTTACTACTGGCACCTGATAGCATAACAGATGATCTCCCTGGATATATTTGATCTGCACTTATTAATGTCAATCTGTTAGGCTGTATAATAAAATTAGTATCAACAAGGCTCAGTGTGTTTGGGTCCCGTAGCAATCCATTGAAAACTCACAAA
>NW_015409952.1:0-2058 GCF_001527695.2 Protobothrops mucrosquamatus
CGTACACTTAAGCCAAACACGTAACATAACATTTTAGATCATAATGAACTTTAATGACTACGTTTGTTATAATGGTACTATGGGGGAAAATGCTAGGAACCTTTTGCTCTTGTGTTGCTTCTAATACTTCTTTTGTCCTAGCAACAAGCTGGTCCTTATCTTTGATCTCTTGTTCCAAAACAGCAACTCGCATCTGCAGCTGATTAACTTGCTTCTCTTTTTCATGGCATTCAGCATCTAAGGTAGTATTCTCCCGACGTAAGGATAGAACTTCTTGCTTCATTCTCTGGCATTCCTTATCGATTGGGAAAATAAAGCATTCTAAAGTATTTTAAAGATTTAAGCTTGATTCAAAAAGTAAGTATACACTGCAACAATTGTTTAGATCATATAACTGCATTACATTCACCTATTATAACGTGGGATATTTGCTGTATTTTTAATTGCTTGTAAAGTATACAACTAGAAATTGTTACGGTAAGTCGTGAAAATCAGATCTTTAAATAGACAAATTGGCAAATGTTACATACATCTTCTGCACTTGATAATTTTGCTTTAAGTTCCCTGACTGTGGAATCGCCTTTGTATCTCCTTTCCATTAAGTCTTTGTTAGCAAGTTCCAGCTCCTTCAGCCTGTTCTGCAGTTGCTGGACAGTTTTCTGATGCAAGTTTTCCAAGTCTCTTTTCTGTTGCTCATTCTGTTGCTGATAATGTGCTTGTGCCTATGAAAAATAGAAAGTGTTTTAGTAATTCTTAATTTTAAAAGGAATCATTTGTTTTATACACTGTATTATTTATATACCTGCAGAGTTTTTTCCTTCTCATTTGATAATTCCTGAGTGTGTTTGCTGTTCAATGATGCTATCTTGGAGGCCCATTCGCTTTTTAAATTATCTAGTTCTCTGCTCTTTTCTGACAAGGCCTAAGAGAAAAAAGCATAGTCACTAGGGTTTCATATAATCCTAGAATTTAACTCTAACAAAGTTTTATTAAAGGACCACAGTCATAATGTCTTATTTGTCTATTTAAAACATATAGCAATATAAATATTGTTCTGCATACCTTCACAATCCTATACTAATCTAAATTGTTTTCTTTAAAAAAAAAAGTTTTGTAGCATATTAAAACATGAATTTCCTCCAATGAGTTAGGCTTTCACCCACTTAAGCTTATGTTACAATTAATTTGTTATTCTTCAAAATATAATAACATTTTGTTAATTTTGCTATTATTTGCTATTCTGATAAAAAAAATATTTCTATACAGAGGTTCAGCAATATATGTTCCATTAGCTTTATAGTTAGAAACTCTTGATAAAACAGCTGAAATAGCTAAATATATTTATATTGGTTTTCTCTAAATTGGGGCATACTGAAGCTTTGCTCTTACCTGCTGTGTATAATTCAGCTGTCTTGTAAGGTCCTCCTCTGTTCTGCTAAGTTTTTGTTCTAGCAATAACTTTTCTTCCTATAAACAATTGAAAGTTTCTCATCAATATATTTTCAGTCTACAAAGTGATTAATTGTAATATATTCTCCTGGACATTGGAGGGTTTTTTATCAGTCGACATGCATAGGCTTGTACTGTAAGATTGCCTTATTTAGCACATCATTTGCAAGCATATTTATACTACAGGAGTTACACAGGCTGTTTGGTTCTTTTTAAAAATATTTTTAGAATATTCATTCAAAACTAGATGAAATTTCAATTTAGACTTCAGTAACAAATGACTTTGGATTTAATGGATAAAATTTTCCTATCACTGTCTTTGTTATCTTTGATTTAATGGACAGTCAAAAATAAGACATCCCTTACCTCTCAAATGGTCTGTTAAACTAAGATGTCATTGTATTACTATCAATCAATTTTAAATATACAAAGAAATTTAAAGCTAGGATATTAGTGAGCCTTAATTCGGTAGCATGTCCCATTTAACTTCATCTTTTACTTCTCTTAATGACCAAAAATAATTATTAATGCCAAAAAAGGCAACACCTACCTATGTATATATATATATATGTGTGTGTGTAACTGAAACTATCATTGTACCTTAGAAGA
>NW_015409953.1:0-2057 GCF_001527695.2 Protobothrops mucrosquamatus
GTCACAGTGTCCCAGGGTCATGTGAAGTGACCAAAACCTGCTGCAACCACCCAGCAGACGGGGGGAATAAAAACCAAACACCCCCCCACCCCACCCCGGCTGCCAATCCTCAACAGAAATGCTCACAACAATGAAAACCTCGGACAGGAGGAAGAGCGCCACCGAGTGGGCAGGCAGGTGTCTTTCTTGGCTGTGGCTTTGGGGGCACTTTTTTCAGTGCCATTATAACTTCGAACAGTCACTAAGCGAACTGTTGTAAGTTGAGGACTACCTGTACTTCATCACTTTTTCCCTTTTTTGGGGGGCTCATCAAGTTTTTGACACCTTGCTAGGCGATTGTGGTACTCGGATGTTGCCATATCCTAAAAGTGGCACAAAGGGTGAAAAGGTTGAAAAGCCCTGTTCTAGTCCAATCCCCTGCTCAAGCAGGAGGTCCTATAGTACCATTCCAGACATGTGGCTGTCCAGTCTCCTCTTAAAAGCCTCCAATGATGTGGAGCATCCACAACCTCTGGAGGCAAGCCGTTCCACTGGTGAATTGTTCTCACTTCTTGGAAATTTCTCCTTAGTTCTAGATTGCTTCTCTCCTTGATTAGTTTTCACCCACTGTTTCTTGTCTTGCCTTCTGGTACAAGGTAAAAGGTTACAAGAATAACAACAGCGTTGAAGACAGTTCTGTAAACACTTCAATTTTCTCTTTCATTTTAATTCCAGATCATCTGGAATTGGTAAAAGAGGATGTTTGTAAGCTTTCTTTTGTGTTGTTCTTGGACTTAAGCTGCAGCTGTCTATCCACGAGGCAGGCCAAGCAGTAATAGTAGTTCAACTGAATAAGGGTTGCAGAACACAGTTCTGGAATTTCTTAGTGCATGACCTCAACATACATAGCCCGAGGGCATATTTTTTAACGTTGCCACTGGAAATGTTACTTCATGAAATCTTGGTTTGAATTTCAATAACCATGTACTTTTTTTTATTATTTTAATCCCAAGTCAAGGGAGCCTTGGAAGCAGCCAAAAACAAATTGGCTGGCACCGAAGCCAAGAAAGAGCAACTTCTGAACCAGCTGAACTCAGCGAAGAACAAGTTGGGCATGGTCCACGGTAAGCCTATGTCAGTGATGGCAAACCTTTTAGAGACCGAGTGCCCAAACTGCAACCCAAACCCCACTTATTTATCGCCGGGTGCCAGGTGGGCGTGGCCCACTGGATGGGTGTGGCTGTGGTGAACATGGCAGATTGGGTGGGTGTGGCCAAGATGGACGTGATCACCTTGATGTTGCTCGTGGGAAGAGACGCCTGTGGGGGCCGGGCAGGGTTGGGGGAGATCCAGAGGGTCTTTGGCAAGTGGGGCGGTGGGCAGGAGGCTCATTCTGCGGGGTGAGGCTAGGCAAGGCGGGGGTGCCATTGTCACAGGGCAAGGTGAGGCGGGCTGGGGCAGCTGCTGCCTGACACCATCGGCCCGTGCACACAGAGGCCAGCGAGCGCATGGGTGCTGGGATGCATTTGGCCATGTGGGACCTCGGCAAGTTAGCAGGCGGCTGGTTGAAGAGGGACGGTTGCCATCTCCGGGGCATGGCGCGTGTGCCCACAGAAAGGGCTCTGAGTGCCGCCTCTGGCACGCGTGCCATAGGTTCGCCACCACTGGCCTATGTTATAAGGACTTCACAGATTTCCCAAATAGCCATACAGGAGCCCTTCACTTTACAACCATCCATTTAGTGATCGTTCGAAGTTACAACGGCCCTGAAAACATTGACTTATGAGCAGTTTTCAGACATTGTAGGATCCCCCACGGTCGCATCATGAAAATTTGGCAACTGGCATCTACTTACAATGGTCACAGCATCCCAGTATCGTGCGGTCACCATTTGTAGCCTTCCCAACCGATTTTTGACAAGCAAAGTCAGTGGGGGAAGCCAGATTCGCTTAGCAACTGTGGCAAAAAGGTCATCAAATGGAGGAAAACTCACTCAAAAACTGCCTTGCTTAGCAACTAAAATTTCGGGCTCCATTGTGGTCGTAAGTCGAGGACTGTCTGTATCTGTGAAATTTCTT
>NW_015409954.1:0-2057 GCF_001527695.2 Protobothrops mucrosquamatus
ATCCCTGGAAGCTTGGCATTCAGTCACATCAGTCATCAATGGACACATAGAGATAAACCACATTTACATACCATTCAAGAGATAATAAAAAAGCTAAGAAGGAAACAAAAAGACCAGAACACATCCTCTCCTGCACCCTACTCTCAGACAAGCAGGGATTAACACCAGACAAACAACCAAGCAGAAAACAATATCCTAATTGAGGAATTACCAGGGAGAAAACCACAGCCCCATCAACACTGGCAGGGCAAGCTATTGTAACATAAAACAGCCATTGTAATATAATAACCACACCCACTAGCATCGATTGTACCTAGTCAGGTAATAAAACATCTGCAAGCAAACAGCCAAGCCCAGAGAACATCAAGGACTCCATAATACTGTAGAATTTGACTCTGGACATGACAACAGCCGCTTACAGTGTTTCTCAACCTTGACAATTTTAAGGCATGTGGACTTCAACTCCCAGAATTCCACAGCCAGCATTGCTGGCTGTGGAATTCTGGGAGTTGAAGTCCACATGCCTTAAAATTGTCAAGGTTGAGAAACACTGCGCTAGAATGTTTCTTACCAAAAACAACACAAATGATGCATCTATTCTATGTCAAGAATCTTTAAAACCAAGACCTATACTGAATGTCTAAACAATTTATAGTCTATCACTTTGCACATGGATTTGTACTGCAACCAAAGTGTGACTTTGTCTTAACATAACATTAGATCTACTCTGATTCATGGTATGGATAGATTTTCTCAGAATACTCACATCAATCAGAATAGAGCTGCAAGAGACCATGGAGGTCTCTAGTCCAACGCCCTGCTCAAGCAGGAGACCTTATACAATTTCAGGCAAGTGGCTGTTCAGTCTCTTCTTAAACGCCTCCAGCGATGAAGTTCCCACAACTTCTAATGGTAAGCTTCTTCCACTGGTTAATTATTCTGTTAGAAAGTTTCTCCTTAATTCCAGGTTGCTTCTCTCCTTGATTAGTTTCCATCCATTGTTTCTTGTCTTGCCTTCTGGTGCTTTGCAAAATACATTGACCCCCTCTTCTTTGTGTCAGCCTCTCAAATACTGGAATACTGCTATCTTGTCACCCCATTCCTTTTCTTCCATACCCAGTTCCTACAACTGTTCTTCACGTTTTAGTCCCCAGGCCTTTAATCATCCTAGTTGCTTTTCTCTGCACTTTTTCCAAAGTCTCAACATCTTTTCTGTAATGTGGTGACCAAAACTGGATGCTCTATTCCAGGTGTGGTCTAAAGTTTTACAAAGCAGTACTAATACTTCACGTGATTTTGATTCTATGCCTCTGTTGGATTGTATTAGTTTTCGCTGCTGCCACACACTGCTGGCTCATATTCAAGTGATTGTCCTAATAACTGTGTGTTCTGATTATTTTTATAATATTGGCTGCCTTTGCTAATATTGATTTGATTTTAATCAGTTTTAAATTATTACTCTGATGTAAGATCATTTTATATGCAGAACAAATCTAATGCTATTTTGAACATTCTTATACATTTTATATAGCTTTGCAAATCTTTTTTTTTTGTACTATTTTTTTCTTTGTTGCAATTTCAAATAACGTAAAATGAAAAGGGGTGGGGAAAGATAATCAGAGAACTAAATTCTAAGTCCTATAAAAATTGGTTAAGAAGTCTAAGCATAGCATAATAGCACCCTTTAAATATCTGAAAGGATGCTATGGGGACAAATGCAATTGCTAGTCTAGAGGATCTGACATTAATAGATTTTAAATTATACAGGCAAAGCAATTTTGACTGAATATTATATATATATAAAAAAACCTCCCAGCAGTGAGAACAATTAGTGGTGGAACCTATTATCCCAATGTGAGTTCCTCTTCTTTGGATGTGTTCATACAAAAACTAGGTACCCATCTGTTGTTAATTATTTTAAATTAAATTCCTGAGCATAGAACTAAATAAGGGCTAAATGGTACCTTGCATCTATGTGAAATCAGCTCATATATGAAAATCATTTTTTTGCAGTTAAGTGCCATAATGTGATAAAATAAACCAGTCTTTTTCAACTT
>NW_015409955.1:0-2057 GCF_001527695.2 Protobothrops mucrosquamatus
TTAAGCAGTTAGTACTGATAAAAATAGAAGCTAATTTAATATGTGAAAGGAGGTAGTTTAAACATTCACAGATTGTTTTTGTGAAAATGTATCTCCTACAAATTGAATGTAGATTCTTGGATTATATCCAGCATAAAGAACAGTTTACGTCATCTGAAATTAGTACCAGTCTCTTTAGATATCAGCACATATTTTTTTTAAAATGTTGAGCTTTTTACTTTTGTGCTTCAGCTTCATACACAGATTTGAGGATTATGGGAACTGAAACATATTATATAAAGAAAGTCAAGACTGGTGAAATCCTGTGACATAAACACTTATCAATGCTGTTCTATAGAATAATCATTTTCAAGATTAACAAAATAAATAGGAGTCAATAATGTATTAAAAGGATAGCTTGCAATTTATGAAAACAAACCTGATAAATATGTTATACGCCAAACGCATTGCTGTTCTGTTTGACTATGAGGTGAGGAATTCTTTACCCATTATGACAATCTTCTCTGATCCAATGCTTCCAGAAGAATTGAATTAGAACTCCAATCTGAAGAATATCAGGTTGAAGAAATCTGTTCTATAATTAAATAGCTGGAATATTTTTTTAAAAAATATTTTCAAGGAGTATCAATCGTTGTCAGCTGTACAGAATACAACTAAAAACTTTATTACAATTTTTTTGTTCCATTAATAAATGCTTATTGACAGCTTTTCACATATTCCTGGTTATTTATTCCCATAATGAGTTCACCACCATGAAATAAATTTCAGAAGGTTACCTTATGCAGTTGGTATGAAATGTTACAAAAACAGAGAAAACCTATTTAATAATTCCTGAATGTCTGTTCCCAGGAAAGGGAATATGTGTTATTGTTGAGGGGGCATTTCATGTTTCAAAATAGTTGAGGTGGTTTGGGCACTTCACAAAGTATGCACCTTGACTGAGGAGTCTGGAACGTGCTACTACTGCGTTTTCCCGAAAATAAGATCTATCCTGAAAATAAGACCTAGCTTGATTTTTACATGTGCGCCCAATCTAAGCCCCACCACAAAAATAAGCCCTAGTTTTGGGGTGAAGTGCATGTATAAAAATTAAGATGGGTGGAGGTGGGGGAGTTGAACTGCCTCACGTGCCCCATACCTGCTTACCTTAGGACCACTGCAGCCAGACCTCCTACGCCCCGACACCTGTTGTCATGCTTTGTGAGTTCTTCTGCAGCCGCTTGAGGATGCATGCCATGTGACACATCATGTGCCGCCGCTGCTGCCAGTTGTGGCATGAAGCCACGAGGCTCGTCGCACCAATTGCACTGGTGCTGCCAGTTGTGGCTGGAAGCCACGAGGCTCATTGCCCCAATTGCACCACTGCCACTGGTCACTGGAGGCTGTGAGACTCGTTGCCCCAATCACACTGGTGCTGCTGCTCACGGCAGTAGGCCATGTGGCACATTGCGCCAATTGCACCACTGCCGCTGCTTGCAGCTGGAGGCCACGTGGCTCATCACACCGCCCGTGCCCGCTCATGATCAACGTAATGAGCCTAGCAGCCTCCAGTTGCAAGCAGTGGCAGCAGCACGATAGGAGCAACGAGCTTCGCGGCCTCCAGCCATGACCAGTGATAGTGGCGCAATTGGCACGATGTGCTGCATGGCTTGTCGTGGCTGGCAGCCACGGCACGATTGGGTCGACGAGCCTCGTAACCTCCAGCTGCAACCAGCAGCAGTGGCGCAATGAACCTCAAGGCTTCCTGCCACAACTGGTGGCAGCAGTATGATGTGCCATGTGGCGTGTAGTCACAAGCAGCTGCAGAAGAACTCACACAAAAACACAACAGGACATGGGAAGCCTGGCTGCAGCAGTCCTAAGGTAAGACATCCCCCCAAAATAAGACCTGTTACCTCTTTTGAAGGCAAAATATATATAAGACCGGGCCTTATTTTTGGGAAAACACAATAATACAAAATATCTTTTTATTTCTTTTCTTTAATGTGATATATCTGATCATAAATTAAGCGGGAAGTTTCCACAATACCCCTGCTATAACTTTCATGATACAGACA
>NW_015409956.1:0-2057 GCF_001527695.2 Protobothrops mucrosquamatus
AAGTTAACTAAAAACCTAGATTATATTCCACCACTCTATACTTCTTTTGAATATAAACAATCCATCTTCTCCATATTAGTAAAAATTGTTCATTTGAGTGATTCTTCAAATAAGCCGAAATCTTTGCCATTTCAGCAAGATACGAAACTTTCAATCTCCAGTCTTCCATTGTAGGTAAGATTTTACTCTTCCAGTTCTGAGCTATCAACAATCGGGCAGCAGTTAAGCAGTACAACATCAAGTTCGTTTCTTTTACATCCAGATTTTGTGTAATACCTAGGAGAAACAACTGAGGCAGAAAAATAATTCTTCTTCTAAAAATTTGCTGTAAATTCCACCACAATTTTATCCAAAAAGCCTTAATAACCTTACAAGTCCACCACATAACCAGCAGATAGATCTTAACCTGGGTGGTCTTTTTGCGTCCGAGTATTGTGTGAACACAACCTGTTGTGTTTAGGATGTAGTTCAGTATAACAGGGAAACACAAATAACACGTGAACGCAGCCATTGCATGCGGTTGTCTCTGGGTTTTCTATTTAAACCAGAGGTTTAAAGATTTGTGGGGGGGGAGTTGTTAGTGGCTCTGGAACCTCAAAGCAGTGTCCGTGCTGCTTATCTTCGAATGGATGAGATGGCTAAACGGTGGGAGATTTTTGAATGAGACCGTGATATGGGAGGCAACCGGCTAATGTTGGTGCTACGATCTCACAGATCTGGAAGATGAGGGGAGAAAGGTGCATACCACCTTTGGGGTGGGGAGAGAGAGAGAAATGTGATCGAGTTGCAACAAGCGGCAATGCTCTTTGTTGTTTTTTTGTTTTTTTATTAAAAGTTTTATAAAAATTACAATATAAACCCCCATACCCCCCCAGCCCCCCTCCCTTTCCCCCACTTCCCAAAGCTGAACACAGGGTTACAAATATAATAATCATAATCTAACTAACATTAACCAACTATTTATGTAACCAAGTCCATAACGTGCTTTAACTCCCCTTTAACATAAATTTAAACAAATTAAAATTAAAAACAATAATAAAGAAATTAACAACCTAATTGTTAAACAATACAATATTAATACTAAAAATAATAATATCATATAATTAAAACTAACAAAAATTCCACTATAATAAACTATTAATAATAATAATACTCCAAAATTTACTCATAAGCCAAATGGAACTTTTTAGTCCCATATTTGTTCTGAATATAATCTATCCATCTTCTCCAGACCGAAATGTATCTTTCTTGTGAATAATCCTTCAAGTAAGCAGAAATCTTGGCCATTTCTGCTAAATTTGACACTTTAAGCGTCCATTCTTCTATAGTAGGCAAGCAATCCTTTTTCCAATATTGCCCAACCAATAACCTTGCAGCTGTTATCAAATTCAACATCAAGTTAATTTCTTTGGTATCACCATCTGTAATAACACCCAGTAGAAATAATTGTGGAGTAAATTTTATCTTTTTTCTTAAAAATCTTTTGAATGTTCCACCAAATCTTAATCCAAAAAGCTTTTATATCTCTACAAGTCCACCAAATATGGAAATAGGTAGCATCCAAACTACCACATCTCCAACATTTGGGCTGTAAATTAGGATACATATAAGACAACTTTTTAGGATCCAGATGCCATCTATAAAACATTTTATAAAAATTTTCTCTTAAATTCTGGGCCTGGGTAAACTTTACATTTCTGACCCATATTATCTCCCACATATCCAATGGAATCGGTTCTTGGATATTTTGAGCCCATTTTACCATACAATCTTTAACTAATTCTGTTTCCGAATCCATTTCTATTAAAACATTATAAATCCTCTTTATATACGCTTGATTCGAATCTTTAATCTGTTTAATCAAATTCTCATCCAATAATGTAATGCCAATCTTTTGATCTAATTTCCACCTAGCCATCAATTGAGTATACTGAAACCAAGACTGTACAACATTTTCTTGCTTTAACTCCTCTAACGATTTTAATTGCCAATCATTCCCTTCCAATCTAAGTAATTCCTTATAAGAAATCCTATCCAAATTCACACCCTTAGATACT
>NW_015409957.1:0-2057 GCF_001527695.2 Protobothrops mucrosquamatus
TATTTAGCAATAATGTTATATGGTGAGACAGTCCAGGATATGATGAGTTGGGGTTTTTTTTTATTTAGAAAAGTAGGTTTCCTGCTGTGTATTTAGCTTGTCATAAGGAGTTTCGAAACTTTCTCTTCAGTTTTATTTTAGTTATATGTGCTATCTTCTTTTTTTTCTTTTCTCTTTTTTTACTCTATCCAAGTATCAACTCTCTCTCTCTCTCTCTCTCTCTCTCTCTCTCTCTCTCTCTCTCTCTCTCTCTCTCTCTCTCTCTCTCTCTCCCCAACCCTTAGTTTGCTAATTACCTTCTTCATAAGGATGTGGTCAGTTTGTTCTTTACTTATGTTGTATAGAACAACCAATAACCCTTTCACTGCACTCTTGTTTTTCTCCACTTTTTGAAAACAATCACAATAAAAGAAAAAAAAGAACTCTCCCCCCCTTCCCATTTTTCCATTTATTTCCTCTACTCCTAAAGTGTAAGGCATGTTCCTTTAAACTGCTGTTACAACTAGGATAGGGTCGCAATTTGCAGGGGCCCCCCTCCAGATGCTTAGTTGGGAGATGCAGAAAAGGCTCTCTTTGAGGCTCTCAATTTTCTTGCTATGGATTTTTATTAAGGTGTTCCAAATACTGAGTGAAAGATAATATCTACAGAAAGTTATTCTTTATGCACTTAAAAAGCACAACAATGAACAGGCAATCCTCAGTTCAACAGTTCATTTACTGACTGTTTGAATGGCACTGAAAAGGTGATTTATAACCGTTTTTCACACGACCGTTGTGGCATCCCCATGGTCATGTGATCAAAATTCATGGCAACCGGTTCATATTTATGATGGCTGCAGTATCGCAGGGATTAGCAAAGTCAATGGGGAAAACCAGATTCACTTAATAACTGTATTACTAACTTAGCTGCAGTGATTCATTTAACAACAGTGACAAGAAAGGTCGTAAAATGGGGCAAAATTCAGTTAACAACTGTCTAGCTTAGCAACAGAAATTTTGGGCTCAGTTGTGATTGTAAGTCAAAGACTACTTATAGATACAGAATACTCCAGGGCAGAGATCCCACCCTATATTATTATCTTGTTAGTTAGAGCTTTTTACTGGTTACTAAGAACAAAATATTACTGTATATGTGGGAGGGAAATGTACATAAACATTATAAAATAGTTAAACAGACAAATTAATTATCATAGCAAAATATAGTATTGGAGTTGTTGATGTACTTTTCACTGTTTTAGAAGTAGCTGAATTAAACCACGTGGAAAAAACTGAAATAAATCCATTTCAGAAAACTCAAACAATAGCCATCAATAGCCCATATCATGTTACTTTAATATTTATTGGTAAATATTGAATCTCATCATTAAACATTTATGTGAGTAAACACTTTGCATATTGAAGTAGTTCTTATTTTTTAATTATTTTAGCAGCCAAAAGAAATGAAAGCAAGTGGTACAAACAAAGGAAACGAGGTAGGAAGAAATAATGGTCTGAGCTCAAGAAAATAATACTATATAGCATTTGAAACGTAAATGTTAATCCTTCCTAAGGCCCATTACCTAAGGAACAAAATAATACTACAGCATTTGAAACATAAATGTTAATCTTTCCTGAGGCCTATTATCTAAGATGGAACTACCTAAAATGGATAAATTGATTCCAGATATATATATAATGGCACAATGTTTTACTATTTGTTATAATGTATTATTTGTTTAAAGACAAGCAAATCTGTCTTAATGATGAACACCCTATACCCTAAACTCAGACAAAAGACTGTTTCTTGAAGAGAAAAATTGTATAAATGGAACCTAAGAATCTGAATAACCAGTTTTTAAATAACAAAGTCATATTTTTATTTTTTATTTATTTAACTTTAACTTATATGCCGCCCTTCTCCCCCATGGGACTCAGGGCGGCTCACAGCATATTAAAAACAATACAAAACATTTCCCTATAAAAGCCAATTAAAAACCAAATATTTGTAGCTGTGTCTTGTTTAAAATCATTAAAATTGTCCCTATTTAAAAATTCACCCTAGGTCAGTCCCGCTTGCT
>NW_015409958.1:0-2057 GCF_001527695.2 Protobothrops mucrosquamatus
ATCTATCTATCTATCTATCTATCTGTCATCTATCGTCCATTCATATCTATGTCTGTCTGCCTGCCTGCCTGCCTGCCTGCCTGCCTGCCTGCCTGCCTGCCTGCCTACCTACCTACCTACCTACCTACCTACCTACCTATCTATCTATCTATCTATCTATCTATCTATCTATCTATCTATCTATCTATCTATCTATATCATATGTCAATCATTATCCATCATCATCCATATCTGTCTCTGTCTATCTATCATCCGTCATCCATCATCCATCCATCCATCTCTATCTGTGTCTCTGTACATCCATCCATCCCTCATCTTATGTCTACCTAATTTTTACCTAAAAGTTAAAAGATAAACACAAAAAAGAATTTAAAAAGTAGGAAAGAAAGAAAGATAAAGAAAAAAGTGTTAAAAGTAATAGAGAATGAGGAAAAAGGGATGTATTTGAAAGACACTTAAAGAAGTGACTTCCAATCTTTTCAGCAGACCTACTTGATAACCATTCCCCTCCCCTTCACGATTATAGTTCCTTTCTTCCCACATGTAAACATTTTTAATCAATAAATCTGGAAATCACCCGTTCATTTTTATCCATGAAGCAAACTGTTCTCAGTAAAATTCTTATTAGTGAAAAATATTTCAATTAACAAATGCATTTACAAAATAGCTGAGAGTATCACCTATACCAGGGGTAGGCAACCTTGGCTCTTTTATGACTCGTGGACTTCAACTCCCAGAATTCCTGAGCCATCCATGGCTCAGCTTGGAAACCTCTCCCTTTCCCCTCAGCATGGCTGGCTCAGGAATTCTGGGAGTTGAAGTCCACGAGTCATAAAAGAGCCAAGGTGGCCTACCCCTGGTTTAGGGGCATTCATATCCTCAAAAACTGCAAAACTCTGATAAAGGGGGACATTTGATAGCAGTGAGGGGGGTGGGGAAATCAAGCATTCTCCCTACAATGGATGATTGGCCACAAAAGCTGATGGAGTTAGCAGATATGGCTAAATCGACTGCTTTAATTAAAGAAAAGAATACAATAAACTTTGCTTCTACTTGGAAACCGCTTCTGGACTTTGTGCTTGTGGTGGGAAAAAAAATGGAACTTTGATTTTGGATTGTGCTGGTTAGACAGATTTGTTGTTATAGAAATGACCAGTATATATTATTATGCAAAAGTAAAAAAAAAAAGTGAGGCTGTATGTTATCACCTTATTCTGTGCTAAAAAGAGTCGGAAGTCAATGACTTTTTTTCTTTTCCCCTTTTTTCTTACATTTTTTCCTATTCCCCCTTCCCTCCCTGACTTTCCCATTATTTTAATTTTTCTTCGTGTTTTATACTTTGATAAACTGATAAAAAAAATTGTCAGCAGAAGAAAGAAAAAAAAATCAAAGCATGCTTCATCGCAAATAAAAGGAGATTTAATGCACTTTTTTTTTTTTTGAAACTGTCCGTAAGGCTTCGGGGCATGGTTAAAAGATTTTTCTCTCGCTCTTGCAGGTAACAGAAGGGAGAATAGGGTTAAAGTGGAGAATTTTCAGGGTGGAGAAGATGCAGAAGAGCCGTGCAGGAGAGACCCCATGATAAGCCCTGGGAATCTGCCATCATTAAAAGCTGAAATGGAAGAAGAAAGCTGTGAATCCAATCAGCCGAGATGGAGGCCACCGCTAGAAATTGAGGATACGCACAACAGACTTGAAAAGGATCTTACTACTGCTGTGACAGAAAAGACCAACAAGGGTAAAGTGTCCAAGTTCTCCCAGTATGATAGAAGATACCTCTACCAGGTGGAATTAAATCCAATAACTTCTACGGAGAAATTGGAGCAATATCCTCAAAGATTTGAGGACAGCTACCAGTGTGCTTCAAACGTGAATCAAGAGGAGAAACGCATCATAAGTGAGCAAAGGGTTGAAATCTCTGAGAATGGAACAGGGAATAACTTGAACGCTTACCTAAGTGACCATCTCGGAGAAACACACAACAATTCTCCTGAATGTGGGAAAACCTTTACGAACACAAACTCACTAAGCAGGTTTCCGGTGTGCACTTCTGAAGA
>NW_015409959.1:0-2057 GCF_001527695.2 Protobothrops mucrosquamatus
GAAGAAGAAGAAGAAGAAGAAGAAGAAGAAGAAGAAGAAGAAGAAGAAGAAGAAGAAGAAGAAGAAGAAGAAGAAGAAGAAGAAGAAGAAGAAGAAGAAGAAGAAGAAGAAGAAGAAGAAGAAGAAGAAGAAGAAGAAGAAGAAGAAGAAGAAGAAGAACCACCTAGCTTTCACAATTTTCAGAATATTAAAATAAAAAAAAGTTGTGGGAGAAGTGGAATTGAAATTCACATCAGGATTCTTTGAAAAAAGGAAAAGAAAGAGAAGCACAACAGCTAAATTTTGGGTTTCAACTACGTGTCCGTGTCTGATTAATTAAACTCAAGGCTTTTCCGATACTCCCTACAGATTTTGTCCCTGCCTTTGATTAATTTAATTAAGGATTTTCTAGCCTGGGCTTCCCCAAGGGGCATCACATGGAAGACATTAAATGCAACTTTTAAAAAAGAAAGTTGAAGAGGAAAGAGGAGGGGGAATGGATATATTTTTTTTTCTTAACTTGAAAGCTGGGGGGGGGGAGAAAAAACCACATTTGCAAGAGAGTTTTGATGGTGCAACTTTAAAAATAAGAAGCTCCCCATTACATCGAGCTGATCATTTGGTTTCTGTAACCTAGTGCAACAGTTTGGAGATTGATGTGACACTTTTCTTTTTAAAAAAATGAATTGACATATGAATCTGCCTTACCATAAGCTACTTGATGGATGCTCTTTGCCTCGGTTGTTGACAGTAACACTGGCTATGTTCACACCCGAGATTTAACTCAGCAGTTGCCTTTGTGCCGCGTGTAAAATTTGATTAGCGTTAAGTATGATGAGTGGTTTGATAGCTTAATATTTTGGGAGTGCAAGTCCTTTGTTTATGATGTGCTTCAGTTTAGGGTGCAAAATTGGGTTATTTCAGCAACCAGGTTACAAGGTTGTGTGAATGAGGTCCTGATCTCGTGGAGAGGTCTTTCAGATCATACCTGGATCGTAAAAATGGGGTTTTCTGTATTTTTGTGTTGCCATCCAGTTGCTCTCCTGATGATGTCAGGAGCCCAGATACACTAGGTCATGGGTAGGCAACCTTGGCTCTTTTATGACTCGTGGACTTCAACTCCCAGAATTCCTGAGCCAGCATGGCTCAGCTTGGAAACCTCTTCCTTTCCCTTCAGCATGGCTGGCTCAGGAATTCTGGGAGTTGAAGTGCACGAGTCATAAAAGAGCCAAGGTTGCCTACCTCTGGCCTAGGCCTAGGCCGCTTTATGACTCATGGACTTCAACTCCCAGAATTCCTGAGCCAGCATGGCTCAGCTTGGAAACCTCTCCCTTTCCCCTCAGCATGGCTGGCTCAGGAATTCTGGGAGTTGAAGTCCACGAGTCATAAAAGAGCCAAGGTTGCCTACCCCAGTGACTAGCTCAAGTTTAGAGAAATTTTCTCTTACAGTCAAAGCCCACAACACAAAAACTGAAGAATGAGGCACCATGGAAAGCAAGGTAACTACAAAGGGACATGGTAGAAAACAATGACGGTTGAACTAAATTCTGTGATGGTTCTGGAAAGCTATCAATCTATTAACTAAGAGGAAAAGAATAATTTCCTTTTGAATATCTCTGAAAGTTGATTAATAAGAGTATTATTAAATCATCCCACCATGTTGTAAGAAAGGGACAGCAAAGGAAATACATTTAGGTGGATTGGTGGATGGATGGATGGATGGATGGATGGATGGATGGATGGACAGGATGCAGGGAGGGAGGGAGGGAGGGAGGGAGGGAGGGAGGAAGGAAGGAAGGAAGGAAGGAAGGAAGGAAGGAAGGAAGGAAGGAAGGAAGGAAGGAAGGAATCAACTTTTGTCCCGGAGCAGGGGCAAAAGTGTTGTCTCAAATGAATGCTACTAAATCAATGCTGTTGTCTCCTGCAGCTTCAAGACAACTTGATACACAGTCAACCAAATGGTCTATAAAGAGACAATTAGATCATTATTAATTGTTCTCAGATCAGCTTTAACTTGAAAACCCACCAACCACTGGTAATTCTCCTCCGACTGGGTCTTCAGAAGCTGATCCAGGTTC
>NW_015409960.1:0-2056 GCF_001527695.2 Protobothrops mucrosquamatus
ATATTAACCTCTCCCAGTCTATCAGCATTGACTAGCAACCATGTCTTATTATAAGAGTTATTATTATTATTATCATCACCATCATTTCTATTATTCTTATACACTGTGCTCTGAAATTTGTTTTGAATAACCTGTTTTTAAAAATCATAATTATTTTAATTTGTTAAATTTCTTCCATTTATATAGGAATGCATGTAGAAATTAATTATTTCTTGTTGAACCTATTAAAAGGCACTTTTTATATATTTCCTCTTCTACTGGATACTCTAACTACAGAATGGTATAGAATACGCTGCTTTGGTATGGACTGAATTAGGTTTATTGACAATAATCAGGATGGTTGGGTACATATTTTCAGTGGTGGGATTCAGCCGGTTTGCACTGGTTTGGCAGTGTGCTGCAGATGATCCGAGGTGTGGAGAGCATGGCTGATGGGTGGGCGTGTAGTAGGCATGCACAAACTCCGCTGTTTTTGGCAATACTTCAGTGCCTGGTTGGCCATCTCAGATCAGCTGCAACATACCATGGAGAGCATGGCTGATGCAGGCAAGGCAGGTGCACACACAGACTCTGCTATTTTCGGTGGCGCTTTGGTTCCTGGCCAGCCACCTCAGATCAGCTGCAGTGCACCATGGAGAGCATGGCAGATGCAGGGTGAGGGCAGGTGTGCACACGGACTCCACTTTTTTCAGTGGCACTTCAGTGCCTGGCCAACTCGGCCAATTTCCTTCTTTTTTCTCCCCATTCTCCTTTGACAGCAGTGGGTTTTGAAAGATGACCAATCCCCATTTTGGCGTGGCTGCCAACCAATTGCCGTGCCGCCTCTCAGGAGGGCAACACCAGCTGCTATTTCATAAAAATCATTATACCTTTGATGAAATACTACTTTTTAATTCCCTCGCATTTGTTATTTCAGTAAACAAACATATAAAGTAAAGAAAAAAAGTGTCAAACAACCAGAGGGTGACAAGCTATCATTTGTTTCAGCTTAGTGTTATGGCCAAAATTACCCCGAGATATTATGAGTACGCTAGTGTTCCCCGAACGGCAAAACCAATAGGAAGCTAGGACACAATGAACCAATAGAAATATAGATTTCAAGGGTTATCTTATCGCCCATTTCAGAAGCTGTGAAAGAATGCTCACAACTTTCCCGTGACAAACAGGTTTGTCATACACATTATTTGATTATTTTTTGTCAGGTATTATTTAATATTTTTTCATTAATATTTTAAAACTTTCTTATAACATAATCTAGTTTTGTGTACCTCTTTTATTGTTCTTATTTAAGTATTAAATGCATGAAATAATAAACTACCTTTCAGTACATCGTTTTTTTTATATACTTAAAACAGTCATTAGGGCAGAGAACTGGTTGTTAAATTATTTGAATCCCACCACTGCATATTTTCCATTCATTCCGTTGTCCTGCACATAATGCCTCCACTGAGACAACTATAATTTAATGATACAAAAATAGCAAATGCAGTGTTTTTCAGCAGTATTATGTAAGAAAACTGATTAGACTACTGATATTTAATTATTAGTAACTGAAATCATATACTAGCTTCTAACCAAAGTTATGATTCCTACCAATATGAATGATAGAGATGTTATTATTTGAAAGAACAATAGTGATCAGTGATATCTTTTCATTTTCTCATTTTCAATTGTTATAAGGGCTTGTTGTCACAAACAGAAACTCATTCATCATATCATAATAACAGCAGATTGAGATCCAAGATGTTGACCAAGCAAATGAATCAGTATTTTTTTTAAAAAAAGAGTAATGTAAACTGAGGGATGGACAAGAAATGGTATGAAAAGCTCTGTACGTACAATACTTCACAGGCTTGACTAAAAGGGGCGTTGTCTTACCTGAACGCCTTTTCTCAGTACGGAGATGGAGAATCCACCGGTGGGTTTCCATTGGATGCCTGCTCCTGAGACCAAGTAGCCAAAACTTGACACGCCCCCTGTTGCTGTGAGATCCAGTCTTATTGAGGGCGAAAGCGGCTAATGATGTGTTCGGTATTGGCTCTCTAACCCCTAATAA
>NW_015409961.1:0-2056 GCF_001527695.2 Protobothrops mucrosquamatus
TCCTAACAGTGAGGACAATTAACCTGTGGAACAGCTTCCCTTCAGAAGTTGTGGGTGGTCCAACAATGGAGGTTTTTAAGAAGAGACTGGACAGCCACTTGTCTCCAATTGTCTAGGGTCTCCTGCCTGAGCAGGGGGTTGGACTAGAAGACCTCCAAGGTACCCTTCCAGCTCTATTTGGATGGATGGATTTGAAAGTTAAGTAAAACTTGAGGGAGATATATGGGAAAGGAGCCCCCAGATGCCAATGAACCAGTTTTCCCATCCCATCACAAGAAGTGAGCTAATCCACACAAGCCTCTAAAGAGGACCGAGGTCTAAAATTAGCTAATTGCATCATCTAAATCAAGCTACTAATAAATGCTTTTATTTAGAAGCAAAGGCTAATGCTGCTCTATCAGGCTTGGGAAGATGCACCCTCTGCCTTTTGCAACAATGGCTGTTTTGTTAGCTTTGAATGCCGAAGAAAAGAAACTTAGGAAGCTTGGAAGAATATGGATTGGATCAGGAAGGGGAAAAGTCCGCTCATTTCTTGACTGCATCAAAGCACGCTTTTTAATCTTGTTATTCCCCACACCAGGTATTTTACAACAGTGTTATATTCAGTCTGGAATCAGGGTGATGCAGTTGGGTAAGGTGGTTTGAGCATTCAGAATAACAGAATAGCAGAGTTGGAAGGGACCTTGGAGGTCTTCTAGTCCAACCCCCTGCTCAGGCAGTACACCCTATTCCATTTCAGACAAATGGCTGTCCAGTTCTCTTCTTAAAAACTTCCAATGTTGGAGCACCTACAACTTCTGGAGGCAGGTTGTTCCACTGGTTAATTGTTCTCACTCCCAGGAAATCCCTCCTTAATTCCAAGTTGCTTCTCTCCTTGCTTAGTTTCCATCCGTTGCTTCTTGTCCTGCCTTCTGGGGCTTTGGAGAATAGGTGGACCGCCCTCCTCTTCTTTGTGGCTGATATTGGAAGACTTTGCTTTCATGTCACCCCTAGTCCTTCAATCAACAGTCCCCCCTGGAGATTTAAAACTGCAACAGCAACAACTTGGGGTGCATCACCCCAGGGTGCTTTCCAACAGGGCAGCGACATTCATATTTATCCCCTCTTGATCCCTCTCTTCTTCTCCTCCTTTCTTCCAAGAAAATAGCTTGCAGATTACAGAATTTCTGATTCAAGGAGAGGGTTGGGCAAGAGGCTTTTTGACAGGGCTTTAATTTGTCAGTCCTGATTTCCATCTCTCTAAGGGAGAGGGAGGTGGAAACCTGAGCAGCAAAAGAAATGTTTTGTCTCTGAAGCTGATTATCAGCAAGATGGGCCCGGACTTAGAAGGTGATTCATTCAACGGCCCCAAATCCATTCTTCACCCAGGAATGCTTTTGTTGTTGGGGTTTTTTTTTTGGTTTTTTCAAAGCTACTTTCTCGGCTGAGAAATTGGTTTGTTGCCTTTAGTCATAGTCCATATGGAGTATAATTCAACCTCCATACACTTGCCAGGAAATTTGGGGAGGGGGGAGGCGTGTTGGTGATTGGGACCCAAGAAGAAGGTGAAGTCTTAACTAAAAGATTAAATCCCCCCAAGAGGCAGACCCAGCTAGAGATGGGGTTCGTTGTAATAACATTGGTGGGGGTTGAGGTCAACGTACTGTGTGAATAGTGGGCCGAGGATTGTAGCTTATTGTACAGTATCCCAAATCTCAATAAATCATAATTAAGTAAACCATGGAAACACCAAGATGGACAGAAGGAAGGGAGGGAGGGAGGGAAGGAAGGAAGGAAGGAAAGAAAGAAAGAAGAGGGAAGAAGAAAGGGAGGGAGGAGAAAGGAAGAGAGGAAGGAGAGGGAGGAAGGAAAGAAGGAAGGAAAGAAGAGGGAAGAAGGAAGGGAGGGAAGAAGGAGGGAGGAAGGAGGGAGGAAGGACAAAGGAAGAGAGGAAGGAGAGGAAGGGAGGGAGGGAGGAAGGAAGGAAGGAAGGAGAAAGAGAAGGAGAGGTAGGAGAGAAAGGGAGAGAGGAATGGAGAAGGGGGGCGGGAGGCAGGAAGGAAGGAAGGAAAGAAGG
>NW_015409962.1:0-2056 GCF_001527695.2 Protobothrops mucrosquamatus
GTTCCCTCAAGTATGAAAACGATAGCAAATCAAACAGAGAATGTTGTGATTCTTCATCTATGAAAATTACAGTTGGAGAAAGAACTGAACGCTTCAGTCAAGGTTAGCCTATGCCCATGACATGGGAGAGTGGGAATTTGATGCTCTAGTGATCTGATCATCCTTCTGTGCCATCAAATTTAATAGTAAAAGTTTATAATCAATTATTAGCTGTAAGAGAAGGCAAAGTAAACCATGCATCTAGTTTTCTTGCCTCTGCACATGTGTTTACCTCCAAGTGAAATGCAATTTTCCTATGAGCATCTCAAACAAGCATACACATTCCATGTGTATGCTCCGTCCATATAAACAGAACTTTGTAATATTAGCATATTTGTGTTCCAGTGTCACACCTGAAATACATTGTTTAAATAAAAAGTTTGTTATGGAGTAGAATAAGATGGTCATGTACATAAGAAGTCTTCCAACTATTCTGCTTCAATCATTCTCTTTTTTACTACAGTTATTCAAACTCATTCATAAAATATCTAGGAATCTTTTTAAAAAATCTTTCATAAACAAAATCTGTTCAGAGAAAATATTTCACTTAATCTGTTTTGGGGTGTGGTTTTTTTTGGTACAGAATTTGCTATCTTCAATTTAGTGGAGAGACTCTTCCAAGGTCAATTGGTCTTACGAACCCGATGTTTAGAGTGTGAGTGCTTTACTGAGAGAAGAGAAGATTTTCAAGATATCAGTGTACCCGTTCAAAAAGATGAGCTCTTAAAAGTAGAGGAGAATTCTGAAAGTAAGTAGAACCTCCAGAGTAAAAATAGCTACACGTTCATGATTTATACTAGAACCTTATTGGATAGCAGGTGTTGCTAGAGAGTACTCGGGATACTATGCGTTAAACCTTTAAAGGGTATGTTGATTACTTTAAATTTCCCTTAGCAAATACTGCTTTATCATTTAGTTACAAAGCTGGAATGAAACTTGTGGATTCCTAGTCCACCTTAGGCATATTGAGTTGATTTTAAATTAGCTTCGCCAATATCAATAAACTGAGGACAGAAACTTGACCTCGAAATTCTGAGAAAAGACCAAAATATAAAAACCAATGTTCTTAACGTTGTAACTCCTTACCTTGTGTTCTTACAAGTAATTTGTTTTTCCAATTTTTACTACTGCTATAATTAACAGCAATTTGCCTTTGTACTTGCAGAACAACTGTTATTAAATATTGTTGAATTAATGTTATCTCTTAGTTTCCCCAGAGCCCAAAACGGATGTAAAGACTTTGAAATGGGCAATTTCACAGTTTGCTTCCATAGAGAGGATTGTGGGAGAAGATAAATACTTTTGTGAAAATTGTCTCCATTACACAGAAGCGGAACGCAGTCTTTTGTTTGATAAAATGCCTGAAGTTGTAACAATCCACCTGAAGTGCTTTGCTGCAAGTGGCTTAGAGTGAGTATTGGATATAAATAGTATGAAAAAATTACTGGAAGCCAATTAAAATTTAGACTAATGATAAAATGAAAACAGTTTACTATCAAACATTATTCAGATGTTAATTAGCATTTATGTTTAATAGATACTGAATGAAAAATAGGATCCCATAAATTATTCTATGGAGGGATAAATTTTAAGATTTTATTCTATATGTAAGCTCTGTTCTCTAATTTTTATTTTTAAGATCATTATGGATATAAGTACAACTTTGTTTGATAGTTTGATTTAAACAGAATTTGGTACAACCAATTGACTAATTTTCTTTCTCTCTACACTATTCTTTCTACTACTCATCAACCATCATGGCTTAGCAGAAAAGTGCTAGCTAAAGTGGTTCACCACCCAGAGTCATGATGTAAGATGGGACAGGATCCTGGGGAGGCTGAAAGCAACCACATGTTTATTGGATCCGTGCCCCTCCTGGCTGGTACTGGCTGCCCGGGAGGGTACACGAGCCTGGCTCCAGGGAATTATAAACGCTTCTCTACGAGAGGGTGTCTTCCCCGTAGCCTTGAAGGAGGCGGTGGTGAGGCCCCTTCTTAAGAAGCCTTCCCTGGACCCA
>NW_015409963.1:0-2056 GCF_001527695.2 Protobothrops mucrosquamatus
ACCAGCCAGGAGGGCTGAGGAATTCTGGGAGTTGAAGTCCACAAGTCTTAAAAGTGCCAAGTTTGAAGACCCCTGAACTAGCTGGTAGTGGTGCATATTAATAAACATGGACAAAGTCATCATACATTTGTCAGTGCAAAAGGAAAGTGATTCAGCAAAGGAACAGCCACCGAAGAAATTAAAACTGGTACTTTTTTTCTTTTTTTCTACAGTTTGTAATATTTTATTAGATTATAGAATAAAATACAAAAATACAAAAGCAAATAGTAGGACACAGTGGGGAAGAAAAAGGGGGGAAAAGTGAGGGGGAGAAGGGAAAAAGAACATACTTCCTCTGTTGCAGTAGAAGGAAGCATTAACACTGAACCTCAACTTTTTACTTTTTCATAATATTGTAAACTAGCCATTTCTATAACAACAAATGAATCTAATCAGTAAAACCCAAAATCCCCCCCTTTTTTTTAGTCATCAAGTTTTTGACACATTGCTAAGCACTGGTGGTACTCAAATATTGTCATGTCCTAAAAGTGGTACAATCTGTGAAAAGGTTGAAAAGCCCTGTTTTAGGCTAGCAATGAGTCCAAAGTGTTGACTTCCGTAGGTTTAATCCCTTTAAACAAATGTAATTAGTTTTACCCCCTTATCTTGAGTCTGTCTATGGCTTTTATAAAGGTAAACAGTCTTAATTTAAGGCTAAAGCTTTTCGCAATTGCCAGAGCCTTTCAGTCTCGAGTTGCAACATTGTGACACGTGACACACCTGAGGCAGGTTAAAGAAAAAAAACAAAACGGAGTTTATGTGTTTCTTTATTTTGTGAGCCTTTAGGTAACCAAAGTTTCCTTTATCTCAACTTCTTCCTTTTTCCCTTTTCATAACAAAATCTAATATTCTAAATACACATCTTATCTATTTGAATATAGTCTTATTCTGTTTTCTAAAAGTTATCTATTTTCCATCTAATTAATAATAAAGTATACCCTCTAATAGATCAAAATCATTATATGTATTGTCTGGGTTAACCAATAAATCAGTAATATACATAATTTTTTTTGTTTAGGTCCAATTTTTAAAAGCTCAAATACTCCCTCTCTTTTTCTGGTAATATCTATTATCTCATATTGGGCAAACAAAATTCTTATTTTCAACTGATTTCCAAATGTTTTATATTAGGTGACCGAAATTTCCCTTATCTCAACTTCTCCCTTTTTCCCTTTTCATACCAAAGTCTATTAGTCTTGTTGCACATCTTACCTATTCAATTATGTTACTTTCTAAATATTTTCTATTTTCCACCATATTAAACCCTCTAGTTCAGGGCTTTTCAACCTTTTTACCGATTGTACCACTTTTAGGATATGGCAATATTTGAGTACCACCTAGCAAGGTGTCAAAAACTTGATGACCAAAAAAAAAACCTGTTCAAAGTTGCAATTGCACTGAAATGACTTATGACCATTTTTCACACTTATGACCATTGCAGCATGCGATTTATATTTGGTCATGTGATTTATATTTATATTTGGATGCTTGGCAACTGATTCATATTTATAATGGTCACAGTGTTCCAGGGTCATGTGATCCCCTTCTGCAACCTTTTGACAAGCAAAGTCAATGGCAGAGCTGCTGGTGGCCAAGTGCTAAGGCGGGACTTCCTTTCCTCCCTCCCTTCCCTGCCTCCCTTTTTCTGGTGAACTAGCTTAAAAAGGCACATTCCCCTTTAAGAATTAGCTACTGGCTAGAAAGGAAAGTAAGGAGCGCAGCCGGCACTTAAGGAAGAAAAAAAAATGTAAGTACTGGCTGCCGGCTAAGGCAACCTCCCCAAATGGCTCCATTCATAAGTAAAGGAATGCTACAGGAAAAATCCATTCAGGAGAAAAATACTTCAAAATCCCTTGCAGCAAAACTTACAGCTAACAACAGCAGAGCAATAGAAGCTAACACGAGACATCAGCCATCAGCCAAATAGAAATTGCCAAACACTCCTTAAGAACACAAAGCCCTCATTGCACAAATCCCAGAACTTCAAAGTCACAAAAGCACATAAGAATCCTTCCAC
>NW_015409964.1:0-2056 GCF_001527695.2 Protobothrops mucrosquamatus
GTACACACCATACTCACAAGAGTATATTCATACATATACCACTCATTTGCAAAAGGGCACATGTGCTTGCACAAAGCATATTATTTTACTTGATATCTTTCACACTCATTTTGATGCACACAAATTATCCCTTTTCATTCTTCAAGACTCTTCTAATAGTTCTGAGCCAATTGCAGAGAAAAGAGACCCAAAGTTTCCATAGATGAATGTTGTTTGCAGCAAATAGATGGCATTATCTATGATAAACCATTCACATATGTACTCATTCCTCCTTTGATAATAGCTTGCTTCTCATAAATTTTTTGTTGTTGTTGTTAATCTATATTACAGACTATAGACACTCCAAGCATTTTTTTTCTGAAATATTTGAGTTTGAACTTTGAAGTTTGGAGATCTGACACAAGTTATCTGTAATCATGTCAAACAAAAATGGTAACAATGATTTTTTTGTAAAGAGAAATATGCAATGGTTCCTAATTTATGTTTGTCTTCCATTGCTGGCTGCTTTTTTTTAATGCTAGTGTTACTTTCCCTCAAAGATCAGGAACTCTAATTTAAGGTGAGAATGAATATGAATTCTTATTTATACTAAAAAAATATGAAGAACTGGGAAATATATGCAACCTGAGATTTCGGGAACAGTGGTGCAATTATATATCATCCTGCATTTACCAACCATTTTAACCTCAAATTAGCATGTACAGCAACTCTCAGACAAAAACCGTGATGATGTAAAAATGCATTTTTAAACAAGCTTGGACAAATATAGTTTCAATTAATCAAATATCACAGCTAACCTTGATCTAGTAATTCCCCCAATCAGAAAAAACACTTCCCGTAGTTTCAGTTATCACAAGTGACAATCTTCATCATTTCAGTGACTTTTTGAATAGCACTCCATGTTTTTTTTTAGTTATTAGTTTGAATGTGGAGTGATGCTATTAAAAGACTTTTTCCTCCACTTGAAGAAAATTGTATCCTGTAGCTGAAACATGAAACAGTACAGATACGTCGGAAAATAAGCTCCACAGACTTTAATGGCAGATTACAACTTGTAAGTACTGCTAGATACGTTAGTGAGCATCAACAGTTTCCGAATCAAACTTTGAACAATTGAAGGTAATAAATTGTAGGCAGAGCAATTATGTTAGAGAAGATACTTTCAAAATAATTTTTAATACCTCATTTAGAAAAAAAAATCAGAGAGCTTATGTCAGAAAAGCAAGAACTTGTAAGACACTTTTCAAATACTTTCAGATTTCATCAATTTTAATAGGAGTAAGTTAATATTTCAAAAAATTGAATTTACAGTATAGTAATACTCAGACTTTGTATGCAGAAAGACCCTGTGATGATTCTTTACTAGCCAAGGATTGGACATATCATAATGCAACAAATCTGTACATAGTATTTTATTGCAGCACACACCTTCCCCAACAACAGGCTATTGTTCTGAATCAAGTCCATCCTTCTAGGCTTTCCAAAGTGCTACATAAAATGTTTTTAATAGTCAATCCTTTACAGTCAGTATTTTAATAGTTCAGATCAATCTCAAAATCTGTAAAATGGCATACAACCTTTGCCTTTTTCCAAAAGATTTTGCAGATGGGATGAGGTGCTATTTCAGTTTGATTGTTCCTCTTGTAGATGCTACCAAGCTCTCAAAAAAGCTCCAAGCTCCAAGGCGGGACTCCCACCCACCACGATATGCTGATCACCATAGCATGTAGTCATAACAGTTGTGTCAACGCTGCTAATATTGAATATTCTTGCTTTGACAAAATATGCAGAACTGTCTGGTATTTTTAGGGTTAATTCAGATGACAGAGAAAAGGAAGGGGAATGATAACAAAAGCCCGGGAAAAGGAACGGAAGTGAATCTCTGCCCTCTGGGCTAATTGGAGGATGTGACTTGTGACTGCAAGATAAGGGAGGGGTTTAGCAAGAAAAGTTAGATGCCAGCAAGAGGAATTCAGATTCTGGCATAAACCTCCATGATGTGCCGTCAATTTATAACACTGTTAATAAAGGCTTTAGGATAAACATGCCTGAAAGT
>NW_015409965.1:0-2056 GCF_001527695.2 Protobothrops mucrosquamatus
CAAATGCACAGGTATAGTATAGGGGGTACCTTGCTCAATAGTAGTAACTGTGAGAGGGATCTCGGAGTCCTAGTGGACAATCACCTAAATATGAGCCAGCAGTGTGCTGCAGCTGCCAAAAAGGCCAACACAGTGCTAGGCTGCATTAACAGAGGGATAGAATCAAGATCACGTGAAGTGTTAATACCACTTTACAATGTCTTGGTAAGACCACACTTGGAATACTGCATCCAGTTTTGGTCACCGCGCTGTAAAAAAGATGTTGAGATTCTAGAAAGAGTACAGAGAAGAGAAACAAAGATGATTAGGGGACTGGAGGCTAAAACATATAAGGAACGGCTGCTGGAATTGGGTATGTCTAGTTTAATGAAGAGAAGGACGAGGGGGAACATGATAGCAGTGTTCCAATATCACAGGAACTGCCACAAAAAAGAGGGAGTCAAGCTATTTTCCAAAGGGCCTGAAGGCAGGACAAGAAGCAACACGTGGAAACTAATCAAGGAGAGAAGCAACCTAGAACTAAGGAGAAACTTCCTGACAGTTAGAACAATTAACCTGCCTCCAGAAGCGGTGAATGCTCCAACACTGGAAGTTTTAAAGAAGAGACTGGACAGCCATTTGTCTGAAATGGTATAGGGTTTCCTGCCTGAGCAGGGGGTTGGACTAGATGACCTACAAGGTTCCTTCCAACTTTACTACTATTACTACTACTACTACTACTACTACTACTACTACTACTACTACTATTATTATTATTATTATTATTATTATTATTATTATTATTATTATTATCTCTTTCTTGCTTTCCAATGGTCTCTTCTTATTCCATGGTTCAGTTAAATCTCCAGAGAAGATGTCAAGGACAACATTCGTACAGAACAAATTTCCAGATAGAGAAGAATGGTAAGCCTTCATGATCAGTGACAGGGACATGTCTGTGTCCCGCATGATCTGTGTCCTTCAAAGCCACTATTAAAATAAATAGTTATGGCTGTCTTTAATAACCTGAAAAAGATGTAGAAAAAGTTATTTTACTGGGAAGGTATCCTGAAGGAAAATGGACAGATTTTGGAATAGTATTCAGTACAATAGATTAGCCCTCTTCCTTCTTTTTGTGTCATTAGACTATGACTTACTACTGTTTATATTTGCAGTCAGATGAGAAATTCAGCTTCACAGCAATGGTGAAGAGCTGTAATGTGTAACAATGAGTAGGAAATTCAACTTTTTTACACAGGGGATACTCCTTTTATGAAAATGTGTCTACCCTAATATGGGTGGCATCAACTTTCCAAGATTTCTTATAACATTGTTCTGGTCTTACTTGAAAGATGCCGGAGGATTTGTGACTTTTGATATGCAGTACAACATCTCTACAACTGAGCTGGGACTCCCACCCTGCATCTACAGCGGTGGTGGAATTCAGCCGGTTCGCACCACTTCAGCAGAACTGGTAGCTAATTTTTTGTTGCCCAGGCCCAGAATTGACTTTTGGAAGCAGCATCGACACAGAGAACCGGTTATTCACATATTTGAATCCCACCACTGATCTACAGTATAAAGTCTACATCTCCAAATGTTTTACAATAAAAAGTGTTAAACATGTATTTTTCTTTCAATGCATAATACCCTAAGATTTATTCAAAACAGCAAACTCTAATTTCCCCAATTCTCTCTCTCTCTCTCTCTCTCTCTCTCTCTCTCTCTCTCTCTCTCTCTCTCTCTCTCTCTCTCTCTCTCTCTCTGTGTGTGTGTGTGTGTGTGTGTGTATGTATGGCTTTAATACTGCAACATGCTTGATTACAGCTGTGGAACTCTGATAGATTAATTTCATTCTCTGACATGCTGGTGGGTCAAAAAGGTGGTTTCATTGTTGTTAGACATGCCTTTATTTTCAGAAAATTGTTAAACCTCATTTTTTGTCCTGCCATTCTTTATCTCACTCCTGTGCTTCTCATACTACTGAAGCCTGGTTGTTCACAACAAGATCTGACTTTGCTTTATTGTTTCATCAGTTTCCTTGTATAGCTGTCTATAATATAATCTCACCTGTGAT
>NW_015409966.1:0-2056 GCF_001527695.2 Protobothrops mucrosquamatus
CTGCTCAAGGCAGGAGTCTTATACCATCCCAGTCAAATGGTTGTCCAGTCTATTCTTGAAAACCACCAGTGATGGAGCATCTACAATCCCAGGAAGCAAGCTATTCCATTGATTAATTGCTCTCACTTTCTCCTTACTTCTCTCTTTGACAAGCTTCCACCCATTTCTTCCTCTCCTGCTCTCTGGTGCCCTAGAGAATTAAGTCAATCCCCTTCTTTGTGACAGCCCATCAAGTATTGGAAGACAGCTATCATGTCCCCCTTAATCTTCAATAGGCTAGACATACCTAGTTCCTGCAACCATTTGTCATACCATTTATCTTCTAGACCCTTTATCATCTTTGTTGCTCTTCTCTGCACATTTTCCAAGGTCTCAATATAGTGTTTTGTATCATGGTGACAAGTATTCTAAGTGTGTGGTCTCATCGGCACAGTGTAAAGTGGCACTATCACTTCTTATGGTCTTGATGTTATCTCTCTGTTGATGCAACCTAAGACCTCATTGACCTTTTTTGGCAGCTGCAGCATACTGCTGACTCATACTTATCTAGGACACCTAAATCTCTCTCACAGTTACAACTGTTGAGCCAGGTACCACCTATTCTATACCTATGCGATATGTATGCAATATGGTAACTGCATCACAGCTCCAATTAGATGCCTTCATTCAATTTTGCCACAAGTCTGCACCTTACTTAGCTTGCAGAGCAATCCATACAGGGGAGGGGGAAATCATTAGAAAGAAAGTCTGTGAAAAATGTTAATCTCTGTTTTAATAGGTTACAAAAGCAGCAGTGAAAAATAAAAGGAACTCGTGGTAAGAAAGTCCCTGCATGTCCCGCAGTATAGTATTAGAATTTTGTTTCTTATCAGGTTTATTTCTGAATTGGGATGAAAGAAACAGGCAGCTGCATAAAGTTAAATCTTTGTTCTTTACCTAAAAGTGACCTGTCCCACCGGTCGAGGAAAAAGAGCTTCTTATGGTCCCCATCGGTTAAAGAATTTTAACTCTTGGAGTCTTTTCTGTCATTGCTCCTGCCCTATGGAACATCTTGCCCTTGAAGTTGAGGTTTTCCCCCACTCTTCTGGCCTTCTAGAAAACATTAATGACCTCATTCTGCCAACTAGTATGGGGATCCAACAGTGGAACGCAGCCCTGGGGGTGGTCAGTGGTTTGAGTGCTCTTTCCATCTTTTTAACTTTGTATTTTTTAGTAAGAATGTTTATGGTGTTTTTTTTTTACTTGGGAGCTGCTCAGAGACACTTATACAGTGAGATGGGCAGAATATAAATTGGACAAACAAACAAATAAACAAATAAATAAATGAAGTGCTTCCCTTTATTCTGCTTCATTCAGGGTTAAAGAATCCAGAAAGCTGTAATCTTTCTTCATAAGGGAGTTGCCTATTTTTGTAGATTTTGTTTTACTTCTAAAACAGGGGTGTCAAACTGCTGGCCCGCAGGCCGGATGCATCACGTGGAAGCCGCGCCCACTCCATTGCCGGCAGTGGCAAAAGTGTCCCGATACGTTGCACGACGTCACATGGCGTCATGAGTTTGGCATGTCTATTCTAAAATATCATTCTAAAGGTGTGACTATCAGAAGCAAATACAATCTGATTATAGATTCCTGTAAGAACTTTATTTTGTCATCAATTCCTTTTTCGATTCCTTAATGAAACCAAATGTCAAATTTGTCCTTTTTAATAGCAGCTACATATACACTGTGCTGATATTTTTATCAACCTGTCCATCATAAGTCTCTTTCTGGTCAGTCACTGCCAACTCAGATCCCACAAGTGAATAGTCTGAGACAGCAATGGTCCCATAGAAAATATATTGTTGTGTTCTTTGTATTCCCCCCCCCTTAATCCCCTATGCATATCCTGATCACCCATTAAGGGTGATTGCCTTTCACCATTGATCACCCATTAAGGGTGATTGCCCTTCACCATTGATCGCCCATTAAGGGTGATTGCCCTTCTCCATCTGCATACAGTTTCATGCCCGTTGCTGGTTGGCTAACTAGCAACAGGGTCTTGCCAGCCAATGGAATT
>NW_015409967.1:0-2056 GCF_001527695.2 Protobothrops mucrosquamatus
GGGGGGGGGGGTTTAAGTAGTAAAAAAAGTAGACTGTACAGCTTTAGATTACGTACCATTTCATCATAAAGCTTTTGAATAAAAAAATGTCCACTATTTTGTGAAAAAATATAGTGGACATAATGTGAAAAAAGTGGACTGTCCACTCAAATAGTGGACACCTGGCAACCCTACCTCTTAAAAACATCTTAACCTTCTGCAAAATAGTCCAAAAAACAGCACACCGAAGCAGGATGGGTTAATTTTGCTTGCACAATTTATTTTTTTTAAAAAAAAACTTTTTCTATCCAAATAAATTTTAAGCCACTTGGCGTCAAGACTCTCTACATTTCTGGATCTTCAGGGACCATCCTTTTCGAAGCTGCTTCGTGATGGCGATTTAAAGACCGATGGCGATTTAAAGACCGAGACCGAGATCTGCTAAACTCGACAACCTTAATTCAGGCATTCTGTTTGGGCAAATGTTTTAAAATGCTCAGTGTTCATTAAGGAAAGGCAGCCCCGTCTAAACGCCTCTATACGCCTTTTGTCGTACTCGCGGTTCATAGGATAACTCTCCAAGGATGAACGCCGCTTTAAAATGATCCACTTTAGGGCTCTAAGCTACTATTAAAACGTTCAAGCAATTCATGCCGTTCAAACGCAGCGGACACCACAGTTGACAATGGCTCCTTGCAGAATGCGAAGCTGTTTTGATGATCTTTAAAGATAGTGGAGGGTATTTATGATAACAGCTCAAAGCACCTACATATCGCAGCTGTGGGGTGGCTTAATGTGGCAGCGGCTGTCAGGACGGATCAGGGCACGCTCCTCAGCTCCGCTTTTGGTGGGTGTAAATCCAGTCCCTGCTAGGAGTGACCTCATGAACAGCCAGAGCCCTCTTGTTCTTGTTCCGTTTGATTAACTGAAGAATAGCCAGATGCATTAGGATGACAAAGCGGTGCAAAAGCTAATTATGAAAGGAAAACAATGAGTCCAGGCGTGGGCTCCCACAAACAAAAGGGAGCTTCGTTCTGATCTTATCTGCTTGCGAAAGCCGTTTTTTCAGGAGATGACGGGAAAATGTTATTTGTTGGGGGGTGGAGGGGGGAAAATCAGGTTAAATATTTCAGCTCCTCCACCAGGCGATCTTTGGTGGGACCCCAGGATGATTAGAGGGTGCTGGGCTCTCCCCCCATGCCAGCTGAATATTTCAGTCACTAGAAGTGTTCTTCTAGTGACTGACCCAATCTCTTCTTAAAAACCTCCAGTGTTGGAGCATTCACCGCTTCTGGAGGCAGGTTGTTCCACTGATTAATTGTTCTCACTGTCAGGAAGTTTCTCCTTAGTTCTAGGTTGCTTCTCTCCTGGATGAGTTTCCCTCCGTTGCTTCTTGTCCTACCTTCGGGTGCTTTGGAGAATAGCTTGACTCCCTCTCCTTTGGGGCAGCCCCTCAGATACTGGAACACTGCTATCATGTCAGGCCTCGTCCTTCTTTTCCTTAGAATACACACACCCAATTCCTGCAGCCGTTCTTCGTATGTTTCAGCCCCCAGGCTCCTGATCATCTTTGTTGCTCTCCTCGCCTTTGTTGCTCTGAGACTTCTAGAGCAGAGGCCCCCAACCTTTTGGGCACCAGGGACTATGGAGAAAGATTTTTCTGTGGACTGCAGGGGCCGTGGTTTCATGTGCTGCCTGCATCCCGTGGATGGGGCTTCGCTTGTTTGCGCGGCCCGGTTGCTGGCCTGCCGCGGCCCGGTGCCGGTCCACAGACCGTGGGTTGGGGACCCCTGTTCTAGAGTCTCAACATCTAAAAAAGCTAAAAAAGCTCTACAGAGGATTATTAAAACTGCCCAGAATATTATTGGACTCCAGCTACCAGGCCTGGATAACATCTTCGAATCTCGTTGTTTGAGGAAGTTGCATAACATTCTCAGAGACTCTTCCCATCCTGCTTACAATTTTTTTGGACTGTTGCCTTCTGGCAGAAGATACAGAATAATTAAAACTCGGACCACACGTTTTCTGAATAGTTTTTATCCCAGAGCTGTAATTGCACTCAACAACGAACTAAAGG
>NW_015409968.1:0-2056 GCF_001527695.2 Protobothrops mucrosquamatus
AAGCCTGGTAGAATTTCAAGCACTGTCACAAAATGGCTGCCCTACTAGTTATGGCAGTAAAGATGCTTCTAAGCTAAGCTCAACTCTGGTGACTTCAAAGATAAATCTGGGTAAAGTTGATTATTTGGGGGGATCACATGACCCCGGGACACTGCAACCGTCATAAATATGAGTCAGTTGCCAAGCATCTGGATTTTTTATTATGTGACGGGCATACTGCAACGGTCGTAAGTGAAAAACGGTCATACGTCACTTTTTTCAGTGCTGTTGTAACTTGGAACGGTCACTAAACGAACTGATGTAAGCCGAAGACTAACCTATGATGTTTTTTGTATTGATCTTTTTGTCTCCTTTTTCCCCCCAATATATCAGAGTGCCAAAGTTCTCATCCAAAGGTGAGTAGGATTTACTCCCTTACAATATCCATGCCTTTGGGAATTGAAAAAAAAGAAAAGAATCAAAGGTTTCCACCTGTAACTTCATCCCTCTTCCTTGCAGGATTATGGAGATGAGCCACAGCTACCAAGCAGAAGTCCTAGAACCAGGATATGACAACATGGAGCACTACGCAGTGGATTTCAATGTGGAGGAACGAATCCTGTATCAATTGGATTTCATTAAAGGTCATAGAATCATGGAAACATGGAATCTTGGAGATCTTCTAGTCCAGGGGTCTTCAAACGTGGCCCTTTGATGACTTGTGGACTTCAACTCCCAGAATTCCTCAGCCAGGCACGTGTGCCTGGCTGAGGAATTCTGGGAGTTGAAGTCCAGAAGTCATCAAAGGGCCATGTTTGAAGACCCCCGTTCTAGTCCAATCCTCTGCCCATGGCAGGAATCCTTATACCATTTCAGACAAATGACTGTCCAGTCTCTTCTTGAAAACCTCTAGTGATGGAGCCCCCCACAATTCTGGGAGACAGGCTGTCCTACTGATTAATCATTCTCAGTGGCGAGAAAGCCTTTCAGGCCTTCAAAATGAAAGTTAAGAAGATTGAAACCACTTCCACATTTCATCCAAAGCACCTGAAGGGAGGAGAAGAAGCAACGGATGGAAACTAACCAAAGAGAGAAGCAACCTGGAATTAAGGAGAAACTTCCTGACAGTGAGAACAATTAATCAGTGGAACAGCTTGCCTCCAGAAGTTGTGGGTGCTGCAACACTGGAGTTTTTCAAAAATAGAGTGGGCAATCTGGAATGATATAAGGCAGGGATAGGCAACTACAGTAAGGGCCCTTTACAAGCTCTGGACGTCAACTCCCAGAATTCCTGAGCCAACATGGCTGGTTTAGGAATTCTGGGAAATTGAAGTCCACAGCTCAAAGGAGCCATGGTTGCCCACCTCTGGTATAGGGTCTCCTGCCTGAGCAAGGGGTTGGACTAGATGACCTCAAATGTTCCTTCCAACTTGGTTAGTCTGTATTCTATTTAGCCGAACTTGGTCTCAAGGTTAATATTTTTAGAAGCCCAAGAGAATAAGATGGGATTTTCCTTGCCCCAAAATATAGTAAGGTTACTACTACGTGTATTTTTTAGGAAGGGAAATCCATAGGGGCTACTTAAAAGATATCTCAAGAACCCCAACCAGCCATTTAAATCTGGGATATTGATGGATAGGAGGAGTAGCGTGAAGTTCCTAATGGCCAGAGAGATCCATGCGCCAAAGAAGTCAATATTTGAATGTCAGCCAAAGGCATTTTCAACCTGAATTACACCAATGTTGCACCCAAGTGGTGAGGTCAATGGAAAGAGTGAGCCTTAAGAAATATTAAAAAATAAAATAATAATAATAATAAAGTTGGAAGGGACCTTGGAGGTCATCTAGTCCAACTCCCTGCTTAGGCAGGAAACCCTACACCATTTCAGACAAATGGCTGTCCAGTCTCTTCTTAAAAACTTCCAGTGTTGGAGCATTCACCGCTTCTGGAGGCAGGTTGTTCCACTGGTTAATTGTTCTAACTGTCAGGAAGTTTCTCCTTAGTTCTAGGTTGCTTCTCTCCTTGATTAGTTTCCATCCGTTGCTTCTTGTCCTGCCTTCAGGGGCTTTGGAGAATA
>NW_015409969.1:0-2056 GCF_001527695.2 Protobothrops mucrosquamatus
TTAAAAAAAAAAAAAAAAAAAAAAAAAAAGAAGAAACTGGACAGCCATTTGTCCGAAATGGTATAGGGTTTCCTGCCTGAGCAGGGGGTTGGACTAGATGACCTCCGAGGTCCCTTCCAACTTTATTATTATTATTATTATTATTATTATTATTATTAATCATGGTGGGTAGGTGTTGCCTTTGCTGTGGACATTAAAATCACGTCCCTCACAACAGAACTAAGATTTAACAGTTGCAGATACGAGTTTAGGTTGCTGCCTCGTATTTCTCTCTCTGCAACATAACCTAATTCTTGAGTCCAGGCACAGGCAATGAGACCTATTAAATATATGGGGCATGACTACTGCAAAGATTCCCTTCTTTTCCTTTAGGTTGCAACTAGGAAAATTGCTAATTTGTTCCTATGAAGTTGAATGATTAGTTCTTTCTTGATGATAGAACTACAGAGAACCAGCCTGACCACCCTGTGTTGCTTGGTTATTAAAGCAGCAAAATAGTGATTAATAAGGAAGGAACAGTCCCTCAAAGGAAAAGTCAGGTATTGGTAGATGGGTCCTTGCAGGGGCCAGATGGTGAGGCCTGTCTTCTCTTCATGAATAAGAAGGGCAAGAAGTGGGAATGACCAGTCAAGACTATAGCCTTGCATTTGAAATAGGTGTGAAACAATACATTTTAGCTACTATACTAAGAATATTGAATTTGCTAATGACTATCAGGAATGGATGATAGAACAGTAGAATAACCCAACCTAGTAACCCAACCATAGCAGTTATCTGGGTAGGTGGATGGAACATCTAATCTGATGCTAACTTGAATTTTGGGAGCTGACCCAACACAACTGGAGGGCACTAGATTGGAGATGGTGTCTCTAGACTACCACCCAAGTTTTTTTTAGGCTGAACAATACAGGAAAAATCCTGACTGAGACAAGTTTCTCCCTTCCTTCAACCAAGTCTCTGTGATTCATGGCTGATCATACATTAATTCATAAACAAGTCCTGAATAAGTGAAGTCATTCTAACAGTACTGTAGGCTTGGCTTAGAAATCTAGGGTCTTGGTGCAAGAAAATCTATCTTTCCTGTCATCACATTCTTTAATTCAATGACAGCCAGGAAGACAATAAAGGGAAGAACTAGTGACCCACTCTCCTTTCTCTGTACTCTCCACATTGGAACCTACTTATCCTCCAAAATCTATTTTGGAAAGAAAAAGAGTCCCTTTTTAAAAGCCATACTCTTAAGATACATGAGAATTTCTTTCAAATTTGTCTTGGGGATGTTTTTGAGCTTATTTTGTTGCTCAAAATGGTGGGAAGTGCTATTGCTGTTTTTTGTTATGCATCTTCCCATCGCTCTGAAACTTCCGTCGCTCTTAATTGAGAAAAACCTCACAAGATGAGTTCCTTATGTTGTTCCTTATCTTGCAACCAGGTAGGCTGCACAAGGCTAGATACATGATTCTACAGGATAACCTCACACAATACTTGGCCCTCTAAGTGAGCTAACTAAATAAATCTGATCTGTGGATTCATCCATGTAGTTTCCACGAATCAAGACTGACTCAGAAGTACATGTGTACACATACTCACACATATACAGAGCAAGTACAATATCTCGTTCTCTCTGTGAGAGCTTCTGCAGAATTTAATCTTTCCCTCAGAATGCCAAAGCAATCAAATGAAACTATTGAAACATCAGTTAGAAGGAGGGGAGGGGTGGCAGCACAAAATTTAAATCATAGTCTGTGGAGACATCTACTGGAATACTTAAACATAACAATGCTGAGGATAAAAATATACAAGGAGGATGTGTGGAGAACAAGGTACAACATTTGGTTTAAAATGGGAATGAATTTGGGGCCTTCTCTGTGGGTGCCCCTGCCCTCTGGAACGAACTACCCCCCGAGATCCGGATTATTCCGGATCTCCTTACTTTCCGCCGCGCCCTCAAGACATGGCTCTTCCAACAAGCGGGCCTGGCCTAGGGAGGATTTTTAAATTGGGTTTTTTAGAAATTTTAATTATCACAACACTAAAATATTGGTTTTAATTTGGT
>NW_015409970.1:0-2056 GCF_001527695.2 Protobothrops mucrosquamatus
TTAAAAGTATTTTAATCGGAAACACAGCTGGTAATATTTGGTTTTAATTCGGCTTTTATCGGGGTTTATTTTTTGTATTTCTGTATTTTTGTATTTTGTATTTTTTGTATTTTGTGTATATTATTTGTTTTTAATATGCTGTGAACCGCCCTGAGTCCTATGGGAGAAGGGCGGTATACAAATTAAATTATCTATCTATTATCTATCTATCTATCTATCTATCTATCTATCTATCTATCTATCTATCTGTCTATCATCTATCTATATATCTATATCTATCAATCTATATATCTATCTATATTTATCAATCTATCTATATCTCTATCAATCTATATTATCTATAGCTATCTATCTATCTATCTATCTATCTATCTATCTGTCTATCATCTATCTATATATCTATATCTATCAATCTATATATCTATCTATATTTATCAATCTATCTATATCTCTATCAATCTATATTATCTATAGCTATCTATCTATCTATCTATCTATCTATCTGTCTGTCTGTCTGTCTGTCTATCATCTATCTATATCTATATCTATCAATCTATATATCTATATCAATCTATCTATATCTCTATCAATCTATATTATCTATAGCTATCTATCTATCTATCTATCTATCTATCTATCTATCTATCTATCTATCTATATCAATCTATCTATATCTATATCTATCTGTATATCTGTATATCTATATCTATATCTTGAAGATGTGAGTTTCGGGTATGTTCATATTCAAAAAACTAAAACAGATCCGTGTGTTTTAGAGCTGGAAGGGACCTTGGAGGTCTTCTAGTCCAGCCCTCCGCTTAAGCAGGAGAACCTACAGCTCAGACTCAGACAGGTGATTGTTCAGCCTCTTCTTAAAAACCTCCAGGGATGGAGCGCCCACGGTTTCTGGTGGCAAGCTGTTCCACTAATTAATTGTCCTCACTTTTAGGAAATTTCTCCTTAATTCCAGGTTGCTTCTCTCTTTGGTCAGTTTCCAACCATTGTTTCTCGTCCTGCCCTCTGGTGCTTTGTTGAATAACGTGACCCCCTCTTCTTTGTGGCAGCCCCTCAGATACTGGAACGCTGCTATCATGTCTCCCCTATTTCTTCTTTTCTCTAGACTAGCCAAACCCAAGTCCTGCAGCTGTTCTTTGTATGTTTTAGTCTCCAGGCCTTGGATCCTCTTAGTTGCTCTTCTCTGGATTTTTTCCAAACTCTCAACATCTTTTTTGTGATAAGGTGACCAAAATTGGCTGCAGTATTCCAGGTGTGGCCTCCCTAGGGTTTTATTGACCTTCTCTGGGATGAATTAAAACTTAGATCAGCATGTACATTTGAAAAAGGTAGATATTTTGTATAAAGTACAGGTAACGCTCAATTGACAACAATTTGATTCTGCTTTCAAGTCAAAGAAGTCATATGGCTTTGCAGACTCCGTAACTATGTCATGGGGTCAGTTTCTGATTCTCCCTGGCTTTTTTCCCCGTTCCAGATTGCTGCCTTCATGTTCGCCTCTACTATTGCGACGTGCTGGTGAAGGAAATGACCACCAGCGCAGCAGAAGGCTGCCGGATCACCTACCGGCCGGTGGTGGCAGAGAACGAGGACCTGTATGGTCCCAGCGGCATGGACGAAATCCAGTTCCCTTCTCCGGATGTCCTCGGCTGTCGAAGTCGGGGGCCCAAGGCCATCTGGGTCTTGAAGAGATTGCTCCCCCATTTGCATCGCGGGGTGCTCCTTTGGGTGGCTCCAGAAGGAGTCTTCATGAAACGCCAGTGCCAAGGGCGGGTTTACTGGAAGGGGCCGCTGGCACCCCACAAGGATCAGCCGAACAAGCTGGAGAGGGAGAAGACCTACCGGCTGTTGGACACTCAAGAATTCCTCCAGGGTGAGTCCAGAAGTTTGAAACAGTTCCGGTCTTTACTCCTGCAGTCCTCCCTTTGGTCTTCCTGGGCAGGGAGTGATCTACTGCTGGGGGATCCGCTGATTAGATCCCTTACATGGGAGGGACTATGGCCCTTTTATGACTTGTGGACTTCAACTCCCAGAATTCCCG
>NW_015409971.1:0-2056 GCF_001527695.2 Protobothrops mucrosquamatus
TTGAGAGTAAATATGGAACTAAAAAGTTTCATTTGGTTTTTGAGTAAACTTTAGAGTGTTAATGTAGTTTATTTTTTTTCTATAAATAGTAATAAGATGTTACAATTATTGTATTCAATATGTTTGTTTAGAAGAGAGTTAAAGGATGTTATAGATTTGTTAATCTAATAGTGATTTAATGTTAGACAGAGTATGTTTAATGTATTGTTAACCCTGTGATTGGCTCTGGGAAGTTGGGGGGGAGGGAGGGGGGTAGGGGAGGGTGGGTTTTGGGGAGGAGGGGAGGTATATTGTAAAACTTATAAAATTTTCAATTAAAAAAAAACGGTTTGATGATTACCAGGATCATAATATGAAAGTGGTAAGGAGCTGCAAGCATGGCTAATGGTCTGTTCCCTGCCGGATAAGGATTCAGCAATGATTGGGAAATGGGCATGCACCTCCTCAGAAGGTGTCTATTCTAAGATTCATTGTTGCAATATCTAAGCACGGTTCCAACATCTAAGAGGCTGCGACAAAGAAGAGGGGTTCAACCTATCCTCCAAAGAACAAGAAGCGATGGATGGAAACTAATCAAGGAGAGAACTGACCTAGAACTAAGGAGAATTTTCCTGATTAATTAAATGGAACAATTTGCCTGCAGAAGTTGTGGGTTCTCCAACATTGGGGATTTTAAAGAAGAGATTGGACAACCATTTGTCCTGAATAGTATAGAGTCACCTGTTTGCGCTGGAGCTTGGACTAGAAGACCTCCAAGGTCCCTTCCAACTCTGTTATTCTGTTGCAAAATTGGATTCTAAAGTGAATATAATCAGTTGTTGATATTTCTGTCACATTATCCCTTACCCTTTCAGTAAATCTTGTTTTTTTAAAAAAATTAAAAACATTGTTTTTGGTTACTAAGAGTTTCAGGTTATCCTTCTCAGCTTTGCGCAACCAGTAGTTCTACAACACTGGGCCTTTTAGCCCTGTAGAGAAAACCCCTAAGTGGTTATCTTCTTTTGAGACCTTCTTCGCATCTGGAAAATAAAGGAAGGGCTAAGAAAAGAGACATGTTATTAGAATTAAGGCAGCAACACTCCCCCAAAACCAAATATGGACACACTAGAATTTAAATATAAAAAGAGGAAAATCTTGTTGGAAAAAGGCAAAAGAAAGAAGGAGGAGTTTGAGGAGATACATGCATACCTTAATGAATACATTATTCCTTATAGAGCTGTCATTCATATCTTGCAAAAGGAGAGGCTCTGCATTTTATGTGGAGCAAGGAGAAAGAAAGAGAAGAGATTTCAAAAGAGTTTTCACTCACCTGAATAACAGAGTCCATTTGCTTAAATGCAAAATGTCCTAGAGCAGGGGTCTTCCAACTTGGCCCTTTTATGACTTGTGGACTTCAACTCCCAGAATTCCCCAGCCAGCGTGTCTGGCTGAGGAATTCTGGGAGTTGAAGTCCACAAGTCATAAAAAGGCCAAGTTGGAAGACCCCTGACCTAAAGGACTTCTGTCACTCAGTAACAACAAGACCGAGAAGGAGGGGCCATCTATTTAACCCGGGATAAAGTCAGTTCTCATTTTCCTATGGTTTCATATCTTGCTGTTTGTATTGTAAACACCTTGCTTCTGTTTTATGAATGGATCTGCTGTACGTTTCAATACTCTGACTGTAACAGAAAGGAAGGATATAAATCTCCTTAACTATAGTCAATCACATTAAAAGACCCCAGAAACAGAGGTGGAGAGTATGTGGACCTGCAGAGGAGATAATCTTGGATGTCCATTCTCCATTTAAGCTTATGAATCTCTCAGGGTAGCCTATTGCGATGAGAAAAGCTATTTGATGGATGTTCCTCTGACTCATTTTTTTCCCCACCACAGGTCTGGTTCTCCAATGAGGCTCCTGTAAGAACAAAACCAATCTGCTACTCTGGATTCAAGCTCAGACAGATGTATATCATTAGTTCCCACCGTGGGAAGGAAATATTATGTGAAAGCCATATGGACTACCTATAGTTCTGCTCCATTGGAAAAATAACATGAAAAAGGAAATTTGAAAGCA
>NW_015409972.1:0-2056 GCF_001527695.2 Protobothrops mucrosquamatus
AATAATAATAATAATAATAATAATAATAATAATAATAATAATAATAATAATAATAATAATAATAATAATAAAGTTGGAAGGGACCTTGGAGGTCATCAAGTCCAACCCCCTGCTCAGGCAGGAACCCTACACCATTTCAGACAAATGGCTGTCCAGTCTCTTCTTAAAAACTTCCAGTGTTGGAGCATTCACCACTTCTGGAGGTTCCATTGGTTAATTGTTCTAACTGTCAGGAAGTTTCTCCTTAGTTCTAAGTTGCTTCTCTCCTTGATCAGTTTCCATCCGTTGCTTCTCGTCCTGCCTTCATAGAACGCCCAGAACGGAATTCCGGCACCTTTTTTGGATGGAACCTTGTAGGGTAGGCAAGGCGGGTTGTATGACGTGGGTGAGTTCCGGCACCTTTTTTTATATATATACAAAAAAAGCACTGTCAGAAGATTAGATAAAATACAAAATACAAATAAAACTGACAAGCATAAAGAATTACAAAGGCTACACACAAGACAGGAAAAAAATAACAACAGTGTAAAAAAGAAAAAAGTGTATATAACAGACATACAATTAACAGTAAACATATAGTGTTATATTGCTCTATTACACCTGTATTTTGTAGTAGTTTTTTTTTTAAAAAAATAAAATAAATGTGTTGATTTCCTAAAATTAGACAAACTAAATTTGTACTTGATCCAGTAATGTCTTCTTTTCTATACTGAAATAACTGTTCAGATATCCCTTTGTTCTCTCCGAATGAAAATACCAAAGCTATCACTGAAATTGTGTCAGAATTGCCCTTGGACTTTCTTGTGGAATTGCTGTTATCATTTGCTCCCAGATCTATGGTTTCTGAATTCCATATTAGGCCGATAAAATCCTCATCAACAAAACGCTTTCCCTGGTCTCTCAGAAATAGCCATTCCAATCTTAGTAAAGCTGAAGGCTTAAAGGGGTAAAGGATAATCCAAGATGAGGATCATGCAGCTCTTGAGTGTCAGAAAAGAAAAAAAAAACATTTATCCCTTGGATAATGAAAGTAAGTCGATGAGTTTTCCAGGCAATATTTTAAAACATGGATTTTTCCCTGAGCATCACCTAGTGCTAAGCTTTCTACAAAGAGAATAGTAGCCATAATGTGATCATGCCTTTTTAAAAAGGTAAAGGAATTATTATTCCTAGCACCGGCTTGAACAGAGAGGATGAGATCATTTCCCAGTAGTCTAGGAAAGGTTCTTAAAATGCTGAGTCAGTCTAGGGAAGAAAAAGTTGTTTGGTGGTTATTTTTCTCCAGTCTTCTTTCCCTTCTTAACTACCTATTGCATGAGTATCCTTACCACCCTGATAGCAAAGCAAGACTGTCTCACCATCCAAGGCTTAAACTCTAATGAAAGGAAATTGTAAAAATGGTACATGATTGTACAATTGGATAATGAGATTGTCCAATCGCATGATATTTGGTTCAAAAGATCCGTGAGACACATTCTTTAAGCTCTTGAAATAGGAGTGGACGTACTACTCTGAGGAAACTATTTTTCCAGGGGCGAAACATTTCTTCCATGCTGGGAAAATACAACATCTTTTCAACAAGAGAGAAATATCCTTGATGGAACATATTTGCAATTATTAAAGTCAGTGTCGTACACCTGGGATGGTTTCCATATCACTCCAGGGTATTTTCCAGTAATCCAGTTTGGAGAATTATATGCACATCCTTTGTACACAATACAAGCAAATGTGCATTCTTGGTTCAGACTGAAATCAATCCAGCAGAACTCTTATCTCCAATACTTTATTTAGAAGTCCAGCTCTACCTCTTCCCCAAAGGTTGACTGAATAGAGAAAAATCCCAACTTTTATCATTCCTTTCATATTATATATCCACAGGTAGCTAATCTCCTTTGAATATGCAATGAATAAACATCATAAATCCCATTGAAGTGATTGATTGATTATGAATTGATTATGTGCCATCAGTTTGATGTCAACTCATAGCAGTCACATAGGTAAATTTTCTCTGTGATGATCTGCCTCTAATTCTGGTCCTTCATTTTCCAATGATGCA
>NW_015409973.1:0-2056 GCF_001527695.2 Protobothrops mucrosquamatus
TATTCTATTCTATTCTATTCTATTCTATTCTATTTCTACTCTACTCTATTCTATTTCTACTCTATTCTATTCTATTTCTACTCTACTCTACTCTACATTCCATTATTCTATTCTATTCTATTCTATTCTATTCTATTCTATTCTATTCTATTCTATTCTATTCTATTTCTACTCTACTCTATTCTATTTCTACTCTACTCTATTCTATTTCTACTCTATTCTATTTCTACTCTACTCTACTCTACATTCCATTATTCTATTCTATTCTATTCTATTCTATTCTATTCTATTCTATTCTATTCCTACTCTACTCTACTCTATTTCTACTCTATTCTATTTCTACTCTACTCTACTCTACATTCCATTATTTTATTCTATTCTATTCTATTCTATTCTATTCTATTCTATTCTATTCTATTCTATTCTATTCTATTCTATTCCTTCTCTCCTTGATTAGTTTCCATCCATAACTTCTTGTCCTGCCTTCGGATGCTTTAGAGAATAGATTGACCCCCTCGTCTTTGTAGGAGTCCCTCAAATATTGGCCCTCTTCTACATCTTCCAGGTGGATAATGCCATGATGGGAGAACACCCCCCTCCCATTTAATCTCCAACAGAGAGGCTACAATATCTTAATGCATTTCTTCCCAGGAAAAGCAAAGAAAGAGATTCAACGCACAAAAAAAGAAATATTTCACCCATGGTTGGGCTGATAACTTCTACTTGAGCTCTTTCATTTTTTGGTTTCTTAATTTAGTATTTTCCTGCTAAGATAACTTTACTTCACCGAAGGGAAACAGTTTTCGGATAATTTTAGAGATTTCTAGTGGGGCTATTCAGCTCGGATTGCATACATTTCAAAACCTAGCGGGATCTGAGTCAATTTTTGATAAACCCTTTGCTCTGTTTATCAGCAGGAAATTGATCAAGAGTTGCAAAACTGATTTTAGGAATCAATTGGACTTTGTATTAGTCCAGGGAAATTTAGATATTTAGGAGTATTAACTCCAGTTAATGCTATGGTATTATGTTGTTATGATTCTATTTGTGATAAATCAACATACGGTGATATCTTTTTTGCTTGATACCCATAATGATATTCTTAATAAAAGTCTTCTCCTGTTTCAAACTATTTCAAGCCTCTTGCATAGACACACACACACACACACACACACACACACACACACACACACACATATATACATGTAGACATATAAATTGTGGAACATAACAAGCCACACAGTACAAGTGGATTTGTAATATATACCAAGTCATCATCAATTGTATGTTAGTTTTCAAATAATAATAATATACTCATATTATTTGAGATTGTATAATGGGTGAAAGTTTAGTTGGTGTGTTGCGTTATTAAGTTTCATAACACACTTTATGGAAAGTTTGAAAAAAGCAGATAACGTTAATCCGTGGATAGTACTGCATTTCAGTCAGTCTTTCTAAATTGTATTGCAAAGGTTGTATATCAGATTGATAGTTATTATTACTATCTCCTGGTTTGTTATTCATTTTAGTTGAACGTTTTGACTCAAAGATATTTCAAGCTTTGATTATTAGTTCAAGTGGGAATTTATTGTCCATAAAAAGGTGGAGGTAAGAATTTGATCCAGTTTTTGCTTTTGGCTGTTAGAGGTACTTGAGCAAAACATTGGAAAATCAAAGTACTTATTTCTATAGGTCAGTGTTATTTTGAAATGGAATGTTGGCTAAAAATTTGATGCTACAGCTGTGAGTTTTGAAGGCTTCTTTAATTAAGGCTTGCTTGCCTAGTTTTGGTCTCCATTTGTAACAAAGTCATTCTTAATAGATGGTTTATATCTATTCAAATAGGCACTGAATATGGATGATGATGATGATGATGATGATGATGATGATGATGATAATAATAATAATAATAATAATAATAATAATAATAATAATAATAATAATAATAATAATAATAATAATAATAATAAAGTTGGAAGGGACCTTGGAGGTCATCTAGTCCAACCCCCTGCTCAGGCAGGAAACCCTATACCATTTCGGACAAATGGCTGTCCAG
>NW_015409974.1:0-2056 GCF_001527695.2 Protobothrops mucrosquamatus
CAGAAATAAAGGAATAGATTCAAAACTACAAGTTGGAGCCAAAATGTCTCCCTACCACCACAACTTGTACAGATTCCTGCTGAATTCTCACTGATTCTTTCTTGTTCGGTAGCCTTCTGACCATTTTATTCCAAACAGCTCCAAAGTTCTGGAGGAGATTTTCAGATCCATCTAGATTAGAATTACCAAGAAGAATCAGCGAAGACTGCCTCCCTTCTGAGTCCACTAGAGCTCTGCTGGATCAGAAATCTTCTCTGTATGAAAAAGGGGCCCAGTTCCAATGCAGAATAATCAGCCAGGCTAAATAGCAGTGATTCTTCTCATAAAATGTATATTATCGTCTTTGTAAGAATAATATCTGCTAATATTAATTAGTTTACATTTTTCATATGAAAACACATTTGCCAAGAATGCCTCTTGGAAAATGAACAAAACACAAATATTTTTAAAAAGAAATTCATAGATCATACTTGTCAAAATTCTTCTTGTTAGATAACTTCAAGAAGCCTCAAAATAATAGTTACCTAATTAAAATTGTTAAGTACCAGTCAGAATCAAAACAAATAATTTCATTCCGGACAGCTCACTCCATAGGCACAGCTCCTCTTTTGTAAGCTATCAATAATGCTGTAAAAGACTTATTCTTATTAGCTGATGTAACAGCATGGAGAGGCCGGCCAAAATCTATGGGCCTTACATGTGATACTTCGATAAATCACTTTTCTCTGTGTCCAATATCAACAAAAAGTTTTAACATCTGTTTAGTTTGTGCTAACATGTCCTGCATTTTTGCACAAATCCTAGCTTGCAGTGCATAAACTTAAAAAGACATGGCATCTATGTCTCAGTAATCAAGTATTAAATGATATGAGCCATGTTTCAGTGCATTATTCATAAAACTAGGTGTAGGGATACATGTATTAACAGAATAATAGAGTTGGAAGGGACCTTGAAGGTCTTCTAATCTAATCCAAAACCCTGCTCAAGCATAAAACCCTATACCATTTCAGACAAATTGTTGTCCAATCTCTTCTTTAAAACCTCCAGTGTTGGAGCATCCACAGCTTCTGGAGACAAGTCATTTCAACTCACAGCTTTATACTATTTTCCATAGTAAGATACACAATAAGCATGAACTGTGCCCAGGGGTTCAAGCCCTTTTTATGAAAACTAAGGAATGGAGTTATGACTTAGGGTAGTGAAAATGAGTGAAACTCACAGTAACAGATTTAATGTATAACTGATTCTCTACTCCTTGGAAAAAATAATCTGTCTGGTAACATTACAGGAATGTGTTGCTACTGCGCAGAAGTAAGCATCTATTCTTGGTCCAACCCAAAATGAAAGCTCTGTGAGATCATGTCGTCTTCATTAAAACCATGGGATGACTGCAGGAATGGGAACAATGTTACTAATTTCTAAGTTTAATGCCCTGCATATGGTCATAATAATTTGACAGGAGCAAATAACCTGAGGATAGAGGTTTTATATGGAGCTGGCTTTTTTTCCTTTATTGTGGAGATCTCCAATTATGTGAGGTCCATATGGTGAAGCAGGGATCACTCTGACCATTCCTGATACCAAGAATAACATTACAAGACAACCAAATACACCAGCTACCTCCAGGGGCTGAAAACATCCTCTGGAATCACGAACAGCTATGAATGGGGAGGAAAGCGTCACAAAGCTGGTTTGCTGGTCTATGAAAGGAGCAGAGTGCCATGGAAATTGCAGGATCAGGAGCTGACAGATAGGCAGAACTACTGTGGAATTGGACTCAAAGCCAATAGCAAAAAGATCAGAGGAGTTATTTCTGGACAGAATATAGAATAACCTACAGGAAGATGACTCTAGGACAATCTAGACCCATACCAGTCGGGCTTCAGGCCGGGACACAGCACGGAAACGGCATTGGTCACGTTGGTAAATGATCTCTGGAGGGCCCGGGACAGGGGTTATTCCTCTGTCCTTGTGCTTTTGGACCTCTCAGCGGCTTTTGATACTGTGGACCACGGTATCATGCTGCGGCGTCTCGGTGAGTTAGGAGTGGGAGGCA
>NW_015409975.1:0-2055 GCF_001527695.2 Protobothrops mucrosquamatus
ATGTCTAGTTTAATGAAGAGAAGGACGAGGGGGGACATGATAGCAGTGTTCCAATATCTCAGGGGTTGCCATAAAGAAGAGGGAGTCAAGCTATTCTCCAAAGCGCCTGAAGGCAGGACAAGAAGCAACGGGTGGAAACTAATCAAGGAGAGAAGCAATCTAGAACTAAGGAGAAACTTCCTGACAGTTAGAACAATTAGTCAGTGGAACAACCTGCCTCCAGAAGCTGTGAATGCTCCAATACTGGAGGTTTTTAAGAAGAGACTGGACAGCCATTTGTCCGAAATGGTATATAGGGTTTCCTGCCTGAGCAGGGGGTTGGACTAGATGACCTTCAAGGTCCCTTCCAACTTTACTATTATTATTATTATTATTATTATTATTATTATTATTATTATTATTATTATTATTATTATTATTATTATTATTATTATTAAATTCAACAAAACCCAGTATCCTTAAAGGTGCCAGCTGTCTATTGCAAGATGTCTATTCCCTTATCTCACAGAGTACTGAACCCTCTGAAGACCACTGTCTTGTGATGTCCTCGTGGGGAGCGACTGTTTGGAGAACTTGTGGGCAATCTGAACTCCTCTCCTTTGGGGGAAAAATCCATTCACTTAATGACCACTGTCCTCACTTCGTGACCACAGTGTTTGCCCAAGAACCACTGCAAAAAAAAAATGTGAGAAAATTGGTCCATTAACGTGATGCCTTGACTTACGACTGCAATTAAGGGCACAATTGTCATAAGTCGAGGACGATTTGTAAAAAAAACCAACACTTTTTATTTATTTAATTAATTTCTCTTTGCCGGTGACCTCCGGTATGATGTTTGCTTCCTCCCCTCCCTCCCCCCCCCCTTTGCCATTTTCTTGCCTCCTGTCGTTACTAACTCAGATCTCAACTACAAATAAGTAAAGAGATTTTGATCCGGCATCCATCATGTTGTGCTTGCTTACATTCCGTTCGGTTTGCCTTTTAAAGGTCTGTGCTCCGAGTCCACAGCCTTTCACCATCTCTATTTTTAACTCCCGTGAATAATACGTCGTTGTCAGCAAACATGACCACCTCGGGGCTCCTGCCAAAATATGGGATAAACTGATTTGCAATTGTTATAGAGCAACGAGATTAAAGAACAGCATTCAAGGGCAAATCTTTTTCTTGAAGATAACTCCTAATCTTTATCATTATTATTGATCATCGCACAGTCAGCCAGATGTTCAGACTGGATTTGGCATTTTTGTCTACCTATCGAGTCCTTCCCAAGGACCTGGGATAGGCAGATGTGGATGTTTGATGGTGTTACAGATATCGTCGCAGGATGGAAGCAGTTCCTAGTAAGGCTGCCTTTTGCAATTGACTAATGGCGAATTTGTCAATGCCGGTGGGGTTCAAGTGGCGCTCCAGTTGTTTTGGGATTGCACCCAAGGCGCCTATTACTATTGGTACTACTCTTGCTTGCTTTTGCCACAGTCTTTCTATTTCTATTTGTAGGTCTTTGTATTTTGTTATCTTCTCTAGTTCTTTCTCGTCTATTCTGCTGTCTCCAGGCGCTGCCACATCCACTATCCAGACTTTTTTGTTTTTCTTATCGACAATTGCTAAGTCCGGGGTGTTATGTTGCAGGTCCCAGAGCAATTTAACATTTTCATTTTCTATGACTTTCTCTATTTTATGGTCCCACCAGTTCTTGCTTGCAGGCAAATGATATTTCATCATCACCATCATCATCATCACCATTATTATTGTTGTTATTATTATTATTACTATTATTAGTTGTTGTTATTATTATTATTACTATTATTAGACCGAGTGGCTGTGGCTGCCGGCGCCTCGGCATAGTCAGCTGACTGCATCGCTGACTATAGGGGGCGAAATCTTGGCTCCCTCGGAGAGGGTACGCAATCTGGGGGTCCTCCTGGATCCACGGCTGACACTGGAAGACCAGCTGTCGGCCGTGACCAGGGGGGCGTTTTATCAGGTACGCCTGATCCACCAGTTGCGGCCTTTCCTGGACCGGGACGCCTTGCGCACAGTCACCCATGCTCTCGT
>NW_015409976.1:0-2055 GCF_001527695.2 Protobothrops mucrosquamatus
TTGACTGAGATCAAAGTAGCTTTTTCCTTTACAATTAGATTGTTTTAAAGACATGACTGCACAGCCCTATCCAGCCTCTCAGCTCTTTATATTCTGCAGGAATTTTTGGGAAACCAGAATTTCCGATGTGCCTTTTGGAATTAACTGTAAAACATGCAGCACCTGAAATTTCCCACATAAATTTTAAAAGTAACTTTCAGTTTTCTTGCACAAACTTATCAAAGCGTCCAAAGGTCCGGGGTGGCTGGGTGAGTGAGGGAAATATTTGTGTAAGCTCCCATTTTAAAAAAAAAATGAAATGCAATTTAGATGGCCTTTAGGTTTAGCAGCCCAAGACCTTCCATAAAGTGAACTAAAAGTCTATTGAAACTTCCTTTGAGCCTTCATATTATAAGGCTCTCCAAATATATTAAAATATTCTCTGTTGTGTTGATGTTGGGGTTAAGAGAAGGAAATCTCATCAAGTGACAACCATAGGCACAAAGCAGAAAGAAGCGCGTTCTACTTATTTCGTGTAAGGCTAGAAATAGCAATAATAATAATAATAAGCATAAAAGAAGTAAATTTCATCCAATTTAGTAAGGGCACGTAGGCAATGTTAGGAAGGTTAAGCTCAGTGGCAGCTGGCTGGAAGACCATCATGGTGGCAGTTTGGCGTGAGAGGTGGAAAAATTTCCTTGAAAAAGTCAGTGGCTTTTTCCATATTACTACTCAGATATTGGACGGAGTCAAATGAACCTGAAAGGTGCTTAATTTAATAACACTGTATAGATGTGTTAAATCTGACACCATCACTCCAGTCAGACCTATGTGAGTAATGCTCCAGTAATAAAACCCTTCCTTCCTTCCTTCCTTCCTTCCTTCCTTCCTTCCTTCCTTCCTTCCTTCCTTCCTTCCTTCCTTCCTTCCTTCCTTCCTTCCTTCCTTCATCAAAACAAGTTCCTTCTTCCCTCTCTCCATCAAAGCAAATTCCTTCCTTGCTTGCTGCCTCCCTCCCTTTTCCCCTCTCCCCTTCCTTTCTTTCTCTCTTTTTTCTTTCTCTCTCACTATCAAAACAATTTCTTTCTTCCCTCCCTCCCTCCCTCCCTCCCTCCCTGTCAAAACAAATTCCTCCCTCCCTGTTTTTTCCTTCCTTCCTTCCTTCCTTCCTTCCTTCCTTCCTTCCTTCCTTCCTTCCTTCCTTCCTTCCTTCCCTTCCCTTCTCTTCCCTTCCCTTCCCGTTGAAACCCATGTGGAATTCTAAATGGCAGTAAGTAATAATGCCAATTGTAACAGGCGCACTGGATTGGGCCCCACAAACTTTGTGTGGCGGATGTGTTAAAGTGCTAATTATCTAACGTTTCACTCTATTTGTTTTAAGGCTAAACAACGAAGAACCCCAAAGTCCGAGAGCGGGCCCATCCAATGAGCGAGCGTGGCCCGAATGGGTGGGAAGGAGGAGGTTGGTGGCCAAATGGATATTGCTAATTAAAACTGATGAAATAGAATAGCATTTGAAGGACACAATGGGCTGTAAACTTACTTCCTATTAATTGAACTCAGTGTAATGACATATCAAAATGAATAGCTAGTGATCTGGAAATTCATTTAGACCATTAGTTTAATTACAGAAACTGATGGAAGTTTTCTCAGACAATTATGCGAAAGGACTAGAGCAGAGTGGGGAAGATCTAGACGCTCTCACACCACCCCGTCTTTATTTCTTCTTTCTCTAATTTCCTCCTCCCCGCCATTTTGTTTGTTTGTTTTTTGGTCCTGCCTGTAGATTTTGAGATTAAAGCATGGCTATTAATGACAGATCAATTGAGAGAGCCTACGGCTCATTCACAAGCTGTCCATAGCACAGTTGGAAATAATTTTCTGGACCGGGACGCCTTGCGCACAGTCACCCATGCCCTCGTCACCTCCCGCCTGGACTACTGTAATGCTCTCTACATGGGGCTCCCCTTGAGGAGCACCCGGAGGCTCCAACTGGTCCAGAATGCGGCCGCGCGGGCGGTGTTGGGAGGGACTCGTCGCTCCCATGTAACACCGCTGCTGCGCGAGCTGCACTGG
>NW_015409977.1:0-2055 GCF_001527695.2 Protobothrops mucrosquamatus
GCTGAAAGACATGGAGAAGGAGGCTGCCCACCGTTACTCATAAGGTAACGTACTTGTATATGTGATGTCAAGTCTGTCATTTCTCCTTCATTTAGGTGGACCGAACGAGAAAGGCAGCAGATGGTTCCCATCATTTGCTTTCCCCACATCCACCCACTGTACCAAGAAATCGCTTTGGGCGGCGCAAATTGGGTGAGAGGGGACCATCAAGTCACACGGTGAGTCTCTAGTGAGTCTCTGTAGGATAAACAATAGTCCTGTTTCAATTTTTTTATATAGTTTCCTGGAGCTGGAGCCCTGGTTTAATGGAATCAAAGTGACATCATGCAAATTTGCAGCACTGGGAACTATCTTAAAATGTTTATTCCCTTTTAATCCAAAGGATATCAAGGTGCCATACATGGCTGTGGTTATAAATGACATTTGCAGATCTCCACCAAATTTATAGATGGAGAGATGGGATTTTAGTGAAGTATGGCCAGTCAGGAAGGCTGTGGTTCCTTTGAAAAAATATTTGAACAGTGAAGGTAAGATATTCACAAATCGTCCTTAACTAACTGGAAACTAAACAAGTCTGCCATCCATTTTATCCATGAGAATTTTTCTGAATCTCTCTTCCAGTTTGAAATGGTTTTGTAAAACAAATTGTCTTTCACTAGACTGAATTGGTAAAAAAAAAAAGTGGAGATTTCGTGGCACCATTGGGCCATATATACTTATTTTATCCTTGTAAGAACTTAGCAAGCTATGGCTTGTTTAAAGACTGAAGTATTTATAATCATTTTATGTGTTTCGATGCACGAATATGGAGATTTGGCTACTCAAAGTCAATGTTACAGGTTTTACTTCTTTATTTATGTAATTTGTTTAGGCTACCCAATTCTAGAATGGCATTGGTTGGCTTAAAATATGCATGAGGTATTCTTTTTTATATAAAAAAATCACATTTAAAACATGACTGCCTAGACCAAAAGAAGCAGTTCCAACATTTAGAAAAAAGTTTTTATATCATGCTAGTTCGCTTACAGTTCATGTAACTTTTTCATGTCTCCAAGTGTATACGCCCAATTGATCTTTTAGGACAGGGGTCTTCAAACTTGGCTCTTTTATGACTTGTGGACTTCAACTCCCAGAATTCCTCAGCCAGCATGCCTGGCTGAGGAATTCTGGGAGTTGAAGTCCACAAGTCATAAAAGGGCCAAGTCTGAAGACCCGTTTTAGGATATAAAGAAACTCTGTTGTGGAATGCCAATACACAAATCCCTGCTTAATTTCATGAGCACTCTCTTATGCTAATGTTATCTTCTACTTAATGCGACCATTTTAAATATATATCTGTTAGAATATAGCTATTTTTGAATACAGGGAGTCCTTGACTTACAACCATAATGGCCATTATGGTCACAAGTGGTGACAGTTGTTAAGTGAGATGGCCTCGCTTCGTGACCCCTACCCCCCATCCACAAACTCTACAAACAAATGGAGACTCCTTAAAAAAAACAAGAGTCCCCTACAGGCACATGAGAATAACATTTGCTTGTAGTATAGCATGAGGTTGCCACAAGGCAGGCAATCTCTATAGGAATGCTGAGTCTTGCATTGGCCGAGCAGGTTTCTGCAAGAGACAGAAAAGTAAACTGGGTGCTACTGGGTCCTGGAGCTGGCTGAGGAACAGGCCAAGTCCTGCAAGTGCTTGGGTGGCCAAATGGGAAGAAGGCCTCGGCCTACAAACTCTCATAACCCCACCTGCACTGGTAATGTCTGCCTCCTGGCTTTAGGCTCCCTTGGGTGGCTGATTACGAAACAGACCTTAGCTTATAAGTTCTCACAACCTCACATGCACCAGTAGCATTCACTGCTAGGGTTGCCAGGTCTGCTTCCAAAAAATAGCGGACAAGCGGGGGGGGGGGTGTTAAGTAGTAAAAAAAGTAGACTGTACAGCTTTAGATTACGTACCATTTCATCATAAAGCTTTTGAATAAAAAAAATGTCCACTATTTTGTGAAAAAAAATAGTGAACATAATGTGAAAAAAGTGGACTGTCCACTCAAATAG
>NW_015409978.1:0-2055 GCF_001527695.2 Protobothrops mucrosquamatus
CTATCTATCTATCTATCTATCTATCTATCTATCTATCATCTATTTCCTTCCTTCCTTCCCTCCCTCCTTCCATTGATTCATATCTATCTATCTATCTATCTATCTATCTATCTATCTATCTATCTATCTATCTATCTATCTATCTATCTATCATCTATTTCCTTCCTTCCTTCCTTCCCTCCCTCCCTCCCTCCTTCCATTGATTCATATCTATCTATCTATCTATCTATCTATCTATCTATCTATCTATCTATCTATCTATCTATCTATCTCCTTCATTCCTTCCATCCTTCCCTCCCTTCCTTCCATCCAGTCATCTCTATTTGTATCTATCATCTATCTACATAATCTATTCCTTCCTTCCTTCCTTCCTTTCTTTTCTCCCTTTTCCTGTTCCTTCCTCCCTCCCTTCCTTCTGCTCCCCCTTTTTCCAAAGAAGTGTTCACTTTGCTTTCCTAAGGGGAAATTTTCAGGGTACATTGTTGAAATTAGCAACCAGCCCAACCTCTTGTTAAAAAATGTGCAGCTTTAAAGCGTTTTCTCCTCAGTTGAAATGCCCTTCCTGGCCACCTGGCACTAGATGGCATTGTGGGCTTAGCTGGGGGACCCAATTTATCCTCTGCACGGGGAAAGTAAACAGTGGAGAGCTCTTAACAGCCCCCCCTCTCGCTGCTTAAACAGCCGGATTGTATTGCCACAGCAACAAGCCAGGTTCCAAACAGGAATGGCTTCTGCGGGCAAAAAAAATGTTAAATTAGAATGTTAAATCAGCGCTTCCAGGAAAAGGGGGAGCAAGACAGGCCATAGTTAAAATTTAAGATCCCCTGCTTATGGTTTTAACATTAATAGAGTGCATTTGAACTGAATGTTTCTATGAAAATAATTACAGGTTGTTTTTCTGTGATTCTGCACAAGGATCCGTGAAGAAAGAACTGACCAAGATGGAGGCTAAGCCAAACTCTTTCTAAGGGGTCCTTGCACTGATGATGTTACCTAGTTGGGTCATGAAAGGAAGGAAACCTGCAAGGAAACCACCCAGCTCAGAGAGCACCAAGGACCCCACCGTCCTCCTCCTCCTCTCTGCAAATCCCCACTCCCTTCTAGCACTGATGCTGTTATCTAGTTGGGTCATGAAATGTCTGCAAGGAAACCACCAACCTCAGAGGGTCCCCCAAGGACCCCTCATGTCAACCCCAAGCTACCAATATTCTCCTTTATTAGCAAAACCCCCTTTCTCTCTGCTACGGCAGAGAATCAGAAAAATACACACAGGTGCTGGAACCGATCCCAGCTGGGCAGAAGCCGCAGGAACCGGCAAACGTCATGAGATTAGCCGCTTGGAAAAGGATGTGTGCTAATGAGGGGAGCCAGGTAGGATAAGAGCAGGTAAAAGAAAGTGGGGGGGGGGACTCTTCAGGAAATGGGAGGATTTGGGCCGGTTCAAACCGGGCAGAAGGAAAGAAAAATAAAATAATAGGCAACAACCGCTCAGGCCACAAAAGCCAAGATTTGGCCGGTTTCACCTTTGGCTCTTGGGTTTGTTTTTTTAAGCTGGCTGTTCTGGCCAGGTGACCCGGCCTACCTCTGTTCCGTCAGTATGTCGAGGATGTTTTCAGCCAGCCAGATATTCTTGGAGGTGACGTCTCCACCTGCCAGCAGAGGGGGGGGAGGGAAGTGAGAAAACTTTGGCCGCTAAACAAACAGTTATTAAGTCGAGGATCACAGGAAAATTGGCAGCGGGCCTGATTTCAGAGTCACCAGGTGGGGAGGTTTGAGAAGAAGCGAGGCGAACAGCCAAGGATCAAGTCAGTTTCACCTCTTTAAGTTAAGATAAATAATTCCCCACCACAACCAAAGGGAGATCAGGATCCCATCCGGCTTGAGAAGAAGCAAGGCGAACTGACAAGGATCAAGTCAGTTTCGCCTCTTGGTTAGTGGCATTCCGGAACAAACGCGGCACCCTCAGGACACCCACCTGCGATCTGTTTCATGAACGTCATGCAATTCCCATCGATGCCGAGAATCCCACTCCTCACCATCTCGCGCAGCAGCCAA
>NW_015409979.1:0-2055 GCF_001527695.2 Protobothrops mucrosquamatus
GAGGGGACGTGTCTTTGATTCGGACGTAGAACCTCCCGTTGGGCCAGGTCTTTTGGAGCGAGAGGGGGAGAAAATTGCTGGGGAGCCACTGTTCCACGTCATCCGATACGAACACTAGTGCGAAGTGGCCCAACTGCTCTTCGCTGTAGCAGACAGAGTTGGCATTTCCCAGGACTTTGCGCGAGACCTCGTTCGTCTCTTGGACCACCAGCTTCACTACGTCTTCTGCCGACATCTTGTTAGTGAGGGGCAGCTGTGAAAAAAAAAAGAGAGAGGGAGGTGAGACCAAGAGGAAGGGCATGAGAGAATGAGGGTATTTTACAAGAAGCTGCTTAAGAATGCAGAGAAGAGTGACAAAAATGTTTAGGGGACTGGAGGCTAAAACGTAGGAAGAACGGTTGCTGGAATTGGGTATGTAGTTTAATGAAAAGAAGGACTAGGTGTAACATGAGAGCAGTGTTCCAGTATTTGAAGGGATGCCACAAAGAAGAGGGAGTCAAGCTATTTTCCAAAGCACCTGAAGGCAGAACAAGAAGCAATGGATAGAAACTGATCAAGGAGAGAAGCAACCTAGAACTAAGGAGAAATTTCCTGACAGCGAGAACAATTAGTCAGTGGAACGACTTGCCTCCAGAAGTTATGGGTGCTCCAACCCTGAAGCTTTCTAAGAAGATATAGGACAACCATTTGTCCTATCTAGAAGATAGATAGAAGACCTCCAAGGTCCCTTCCAACTCTGTTACTCTGTTATTACCTAGATAACACATTTATCAAATTAGAACCTCATATTTTGTTTTGTTTTGTACTTTCTTACAAAGTGTATTCTTGGTTTTTCTCTCTCCAAGACATTTTGCAAAGCAGAAACTCCAGTACATAGACAGAACCACATCTAGATGTAATCTCAGACTTTGTCACGAAACTAAGAGACTTCTGCTCCTTCTGGCTTACTGACACCGAGGAGGAGACCCAAAACTAAAAGAGGGACAGGGCTGCTCAGTCTTGGGAAAAGCCACGATTTCCCCGCAAGCATGCCTTCATTCTCAACATTGCACCATGATGCTGATCGAGCGGAGCCGGGAATTTAAGGGTACCTTGACGCTGGTTTCTTTGGAGAGCCCCGTGTCGTACTGAGCGCACACACGTACGATGAAAGAACCTGGCAATCTGACCCGGTTTGCTACATGTCCCGGCTCAGAGGTCTCCCGGAAGGTCTGAGTCCACTCTACTGAACGTGTCCGAAACATGGCCCCCGAGCTCTCGGTGTGCCAATCGTGGCTGGAGCTGAAAGCCGACCTCGTTACGGTTGGCACGGGGCTGCAGTGGGCAGCAGTCCTGCTCTCGGTTGGGGAGCTGTCCACCGAACCAGGGCAAGACTTCCTGGCCCCGTGGCAAAAGGGCTTGGGGAAATCCAGACTGCTGGTCCGTACGCAGTAGGCCTGCCTTTTCTCCGTGATGCGCAGCAATTCAATCTGCCGGCTGGGAAGCACAAAATCACTATCGTATTGCTCGGAGAGGGACGGAGGCTCCTTCGGAGGCATGGCGGGCGCCTTGAGCTCATGGCTCTGGAGGACGTCCGGGGCGCTGTCCCTCAGAGGGCGGGGAGTTCTCCTCCTATAGCATTCGAGGCCTGAGGACGAGTAGACGAGGTCCAGTTCCCGAGGGCTCTGGGCACTGCTGGAGTCATAATCGCTGTCGGTGGCTAAGAACACTTCTGAGGAGCCCTCCTCATCCGAGACCCCGTGCGAGTCTGCAAGGAGAAGACACAAAGGTCACTGCAGCCTCTCCCTCCCTCCTGTGGTCAGGTATCTCCCAAGGATAGGCAGTCCTCGACTTTCATTTAGGGACTGCTTGAAGTCACAATGGCACTGAAAGAAGTGACCTACGACCGTTTTTCACACTTACAACCTTTGCAGCAACCCCCATGGTCACGCGATCAAAATTTGGACACTTGGCAGCTGACTCATATCTATCTATCTATCTATCTATCTATCTATCTATCTATCTATCTATCTATCTATCTATCTATCTATCTATCTATCTATCTATCTATCTATC
>NW_015409980.1:0-2055 GCF_001527695.2 Protobothrops mucrosquamatus
CTAGGTGTTTGCTGATTCGTTGTTTGATTATCTTTTCCAGGATCTTCCCAGGTATTGAGGTCAGGCTGATAGGTCTGTAATTTCCTGGGTCCATTTTTTTACCTTTTTTGTAGATGGGAACTACATCAGCTCTTTTCCAGTCCTCTAGTAGTTCCCCTGTGCTCCAGGATCTTTGAAAAATATAGTTCAGTGGTTCTGAAATCACATCTGCCAGTTCCTTGAGAACCTTGGGGTGTAATCCATCTGGTCCTGGCGATTTGAACTCGTCTAGGCTGGACAGGTGCTCACTTACCATTTTCTTGCCTATCTAACTTGTGTTTCTATTCTGTTTTTTATGGCACTATTTTTGATAGGTTGGTCTGGTTTTTCCCTTTGTGTAAAGACAGATGCAAAAAACGAGTTTAATAGTTCTGCTTTCTCCCTGTTGCTTGTCACCTTCTTGCCACTTTCCCCCACTAATGGACCAATCATTTCCTTCACCTTTTTCTTGTTTTTTACATGTTGAAAGAAGCTTTTTTTGTTATTTTTGACTTTGGTCGCAAGCCTTAGTTCATTTTGAGCCTTGGCTTTCCTCACTTCATCTTTGGAGGCTCGGGCTATTTGCTGATATTCTGACTTAGTTATGTGCCCCTCTTTCCACTTTCTATACTTGTCCTTTTTATGTTTCAATTTGTCAGAGAGTTCTTTATGCAGACATGCTGGTTTCTTTTGAGAGCTGTTATTTTTCCTCTTTGTTGGTATTGTGCTAGACTGGGCTTTTATTATCTCATTTTTTAAAATTTCCCAAGCTTCTTGAGTTGTTTTCCCCTTGAGGATTCTCATCCATGGAATCCTTCCCAAGCCCTCTCTAAGTTTATTGCAATTAGCTCTCTTGAAGACCAAGACTCTAGTTTGACTGTGTTCTATTGCTTGTGCTTCCATAATGTTGAATTCCAATATTGCATGATCACTTCCTCCCAGGGTTCTTATGGCTTCAACACCTTCTATCATTTCATCTCTGTTAGTGAGAATTAGATCCAAAATGGCTAATCCCCTAGTTCCCTTCTCTACTTTTGGGGAGACAAAGTTGTCTGCTAGGTTTGCCAGGAACCTGTTTGATCTTCCACTTGGTGCAGAGTTTGTCTCCCAGTTGATGTCAGGGTAGTTAAAGTCCCCCATTACTATTGTGATGTGCTTCCTACATACCTTAGTTAGCTGACTAGCAAAAAGTTCATCTATTTCCTCTGTTTGGTTGGGTGGCCTATAGTATACACCTATGGCAATGTCATTTTCCCCCCTTTTATATTGACCCAAATGCATTCAAGACAGTTTTTATCATTGTTGTGCTCTATTTCTGTAGAGATATAGTTATTTCTTATAGAGAGAGCAACTCCACCTCCTCTTTTATTTGGTCTGTTTCTTTTAAATAATTTAAATCCCTCTAGCTGTGTGTTCCATGTGTGGGTTTCATCCCACCACGTTTCCGTAATGGCAACAATATCATATCTGCCCTCATTAACCTGAATTTCTAGTTCACCCTGTTTGCTGTTCATACTCTGTGCATTGGTGTATAGACATTTGAGTCCTTTATGACTGGCCCTGTGTTTATGTTCTATATAACTTGTGTGGTGCCTGAGTTACCCTATTGTCTTACCACCTATTTGGTTAGTGCACTTTGTGTGGCACTCGCTATTAGAGGCTTGATTTTGCTTGACAGCAAGGTTGGTATTCTTGTCCACACACACATCTATGTTACATGCACTGATAGCCCTATAATTTTTAGATTGCCGGGGACAGGGTTGTTCTGTATCAATTAACTCACTGTCCCCGCTGTTTAGTTTAAATTTTCCTCCAGAAAATCTGTGAATTTATAGCTGAGTAACTCAGTCCCTTTCTTTGATGGATGCAAACCATCTCTTTTGTACATTTCTTTATTGGACCATCTGCTGACATCGTGACTAATATATCCAAAGCCTTCCCCTTTACTCCACTCCTTTAGCCACATATTGAATTGTGCTATACGCTGGCCTTTTCCATTTTGGTCCTTATACACTGGTAAGACCTCTGAAAAAATAA
>NW_015409981.1:0-2055 GCF_001527695.2 Protobothrops mucrosquamatus
GATGTTGGCCCCAAATGGGTTCTAGGCAATATTGGCTGCTGAAGATTTGCTTGTTCCAGAGGAGGCCAGGACAAGACTCTTAAATTAGGGATGACAAGTTCCAAAGACCATTGAGAAATAAGTTGAGCATTGAATGACATGTCTTCCCAAAACAGATGGCCTCCAAGGAATACTGGAAGAAAAAGTCCTCCTGGTCAGAGAGAGATTGTAGGATCCAATCTGGGTCAGTCATCAGGACTCAGAGGTTTTGAGGTTTCGAAAGAAGTCAGATGTCTTCCAGGTGCTACTGCCAGTAGGGACAAGAAGCGTATTTCTAAAATAATCAAGAATGCCAGCAAGGACTGTGATGTGGAGGCTATTGTACATCTTGGCACTAATGATCTATCCCAAAAAGATGTACTCTCTGTGCAGAACGATTTCTAGAGCTTGGGGCAGGAACTTAACAGAACAGGCTGTAGGCTTACTTTTTCAGAAGCACAACAATGACGAAAACTGTCTTGAATGCATTTGGGTCAATATAAAAGGGAGAAAAAATGACATTGCCATAGGTGTATACTATAGGCCACCCAACCAAACAGAGGAAATAGATGAACTTTTTGCTAGTCAGCTAACTAAGGTATGCAGGAAGCACATCACAATAGTAATGGGGGACTTTAACTACCCTGACATCAACTGGGAGACAAACTCTGCACCAAGTGGAAGATCAAACAGATTCCTGACAAACCTAGCAGACAATTTTGTCTCCCAAAAAGTAAAGAAGGGAACTAGGGGATTAGCTATTTTGGATCTAATTCTCACTAACAGAGATGAAATGATAGAAGGTGTTGAAGCCACAGGAACCTTGGGAGGAAGTGATCATGCAATATTGGAATTCAACATTATGGAAGCACAAGCAATTGAACACAGTCAAACTAGAGTCTTGGACTTTAAGAGAGCTAATTTCAATAAACTTAGAAAGGTCTTGGGAAGGATTCCATGGATGAGAATCCTCAAGGGGAAAACAACTCAAGAAGCTTGGGAAATTTTGAAAAGTGAGATAATAAAAGCCCAGTCCAGCAAAATACCAACAAAGAGGAAAAATAACAGCTCTCAAAAGAAACCAGCATGGCTGCATAAGCCAACATGGGTTTGTCAAAAATAGATCATGCCAGACAAACCTTATTACATTCTTTGACCAAGTGACAAAATTAGTGGATCAGAGGAATGCTGTGGATATAATTTACTTGGACTTCAGTAAGGCATTTGATAAAGTAGATCACAACCTACTACTCGATAAGATAGAAAAATATGGGTTAGACAGCATCACCACCAGATGGATCCATAGCTGGCTGACCGGCCGTACTCAGTGTGTGGTCCTCAATGGAACCGCATCTACATGGAGGGAAGTTTGTAGTGGGGTGCCCCAGGGCTCTGTTTTGGGCCCAATGCTCTTCAACATCTTCATCAACGATTTGGACAAGGGGATAGATGGGGAACTCATCAAATTTGCAGACGGCACCAAGCTGGCAGGAATAGCCAACACTCCAGAAGACAGGCTTAGGATACAGGAGGATCTGGACAGACTTGAACACTGGGCGCTATCTAACAAAATGAAATTAAATGGTGAAAAAAGTAAGGTTCTACATTTAGGCAAGAAAAACCAAATGTACAGGTATAGTATAGGGGGTACCTTGCTCAATAGTAGTAACTGTGAGAGGGACCTCGGAGTCCTAGTGGACAATCACTTAAATATGAGCCAGCAGTGTGCTGCAGCTGCCAAAAAGGCCAACACAGTGCTGGGCTGTATTAACAGAGGGATAGAATCAAGATCACATGAAGTGTTAATACCACTTTACAATGCCTTGGTAAGGCCACATGTGGAATACTGCATCCAGTTTTGGTCACCACGATGTAAAAAAGATGTTGAGACTCTAGAAAGAGTACAGAGAAGAGCAACAAAGATGATTAGGGGACTGGAGGCTAAAGCATATAAGGAAAGGCTGCTGGAATTGGGTATGTCTAGTTTAATAAAGAGAACGATGAGTGGCGACATGATAGCAGTATTCCAATATCTCA
>NW_015409982.1:0-2055 GCF_001527695.2 Protobothrops mucrosquamatus
TTAACCAATCAGAACACACCTCCACCCAATCAGAACACAGCCAAGCTCCCACCCAATCAGCTCAAACCCCACTGGCAGTTAAAAGGAAGAAACAGCAGCGATCGCAGACTACTCCCAGAAGCACGAAGCTGAAGACACCAGCCTGAAGATGACGAATGTGACTTCGTCGAAACGTCGCCAGGACACTTCCAATTTTACGTGGGAGAGAACCCGAATGACCAAAGACCTACATACAAACACCCGCGAAAACCTCAGAAAAAAAAGGATATATGCAGTGTTATCTTCATTTTAGATGTCAAAAGGGTCTCTCTCTCCTCTCCCTCTCTCTCTTTCTCTCTCCTCTCCCTCTCTCTCTTTCCTCTCCCTCTCTCTCTCTTTCCTCTCTCTCTCTTTCTCTTTCCTCTCACTCTCTTTCTTTCCTTTCCCTCTCTTTCCTCTCCCTCTCCCTCTCTCTTTTTCTCTCTTTCCTCTCTCTCTCCTCTCCCCTCAATATCTCTTGTTGCCCCTTTCAGTGACTCTGGGCGGCTTACAGTTCAAACATGTATTCCAATTAAAAATACTAAAAACTTTTTAAAAGAGTAATGACAGCAAAACCAATAAAAACAACAGAAGCATCTAAATTAAGTGACCATGCTGGAATAACGCCCAGCTTCTTGTCCTAGGAACGCGGGTCAAAGGTGTGACCGTTTCATGTGGTTGTTTGGTGATTAGACACACAACGATGCCCACAATAATTGGGCCATGAGGCGCAACTTCCCCCAGGAGGCAGAAAGAATTCAGGCAAGCGGCGTTTCGGAGGTCAGGCCTGGGCTCGGTCGGGCCCTCGCGGGGCACAATTAGGGGCGGCTCCGTGGAGTCCCGGGCGCCTGACTCACGGAGGAAGCCGGCCGGGAGCCCACAATTAGCGGGCCTGCCAGGAGGCGGCTGACGTGGACACCCCTGCGGCGGTCAGGCGGCCCCCGAGCTCCCTGCTGAACCGGACCAAATCCTGCAGGAGGGTGAGCCGGGCCAGGCTGGGAGGCAGGAAAGGAGGCGCGCTGTGATTCACACAGCCCCGGTCCTGGTCCAGAGGAGCGCCCCTGCCCCAGTGGACGGGGGGGCTGGGAGGGGGGAAGCCCCTTATGCCCGGAAAGCAGCGCTTCCTCTCATGCTCCCGGCGTCAGAAAATGGGCAGAGGTCCCAGGAAGGCCAAGCGTGGGGGGGCAGGAGGCAGCAGGAGGCGCCCAGGGCACCGTGGCCCGGCCCGGGGAGACGCGTGGCCAGCTCGGCTGCCCAGGGAGTGGCCCGGGGAGGGCCCAGGGAGTGATGCCCCTGCCGGCAGCCGCCCCAGCCGGGACTGCCGCCCGGCCCAGCCCGGCCCAGGGAGACGCGTGGCCAGCTCGGCTGCCCAAGGAACGGCCCGGAGACGACCCAGGAAGTGATGCCCCAGCCGGGACTGCTGCCTGCTACAGCTAAGCCGGGCGGGGCACCGCCTGCCCTGCGGCTGCTTTGCGGCGGCGCTCTGTGGACTCAGAGCCCCCTCGCTGCCCCCTGCCATTGACCCTCCATCTCCGGCTCTGCTGCTGCTTGGCCAACGGTCGCGCCGGTTGGGCATCGCAGGGGCTGCTCTCGGGGCTGCGGTTTGCAGGAGGGCTGGCCCACTCAGCGGAGGCTCCAGCAGGCCGCTCCCAGCGGGGATCCCGGGGCTTCCCCACGCGGCTCCCCAGCCACTTGCGCCTCGGACCAGGCCAGCCCGGGAAAGTGACTTTCTGGCCGCCCTTCTCCCAGGGGGCAGGGCACCCGGGCGCAGGGCCAATCAGGAGCCCTGCGAGGGGGCAAGTCCGCATGAGAGAGAGAGAGAGGGGAAGTGCAAGTGCCTCTCTCTCCTTGTCTCTTTCTGCAAATGGCGGAGGAGGCTCCGGAGCCACAGGGGATGGCTCAAAGAGCCGCGGGTTGCTGACCCTTGGCTTACATGAAAAGAGCATGGTAAGGGTAGGGGGAAAAGGAGTTACGGATGGAGCCTGGGTTGCTGTGTATGAGTCATCATCTAGGAATTATTTTTTTGTGCCATCTTAT
>NW_015409983.1:0-2055 GCF_001527695.2 Protobothrops mucrosquamatus
GTTTCTTTTTTTATTTTCCATCTCAAGCACAAAGTCCAGCAGTGGTTTCCAAGTGAAAAGCACAATGGCAACAACACACAAACTCAATGTTTTATTTTTACATAGTAATATTTACTAGCCTTTTCTATAGCAATAATCTAATCAGCAAAACACAAATTCCCAGTTTCTTTTTATTTTCCATCTCAAGCACAAAGTCCAGTAGTGGTTTCCAAGTGAAAAGCACAATGGCAACAACACACAAACTCAATGTTTTATTTTTACATAGTAATATTTACTAGCCTTTTCTATAGCAATAATCTAATCAGCAAAACACAAATTCCCAGTTTCTTTTTATTTTTCATCTCAAGCACAAAGTCCAGCAGTGGCTTCCAAGTTAAAAGCACAATTACAACAACACACAAACTCTATGTTTTGTTTTTACACAGTAATATATAATGGTATTTTCTATAGCAACAAACATATCTAATCAGCAAAACACAAATTCCCAGTTTCTTTTTATTTTTCATCTCAAGCACAAAGTCCAGCAGTGGCTTCCAAGTTAAAAGCACAATTACAACAACACAGAATTGCAATGTTTTGTTTTTATATCGTAATATTTACTAGCCTTTTCTATAGCAACAAACTTATCTAATCAGCAAAACACAAATTCCCAGTTTCTTTTTTTTTCCCCACCTCAAGCACAAAGTCCAGCAGTGGTTTCCAAGTAAAAAGCACAATTGCAACACAGACTCTCAATGTTTTGTTTCTACATAGTAATATATAGTGGTCTTTTCTATAGTAACAAACTTATCTAATCAGCAAAACATACATTCCAAGTTTCTTTTTTTATTTTCCATCTCAAGCACAAAGTCCAGCAGTGGTTTCCAAGTAAAAAGCACAATTGCAACACAGACTCTCAATGTTTTGTTTCTACATAGTAATATATAGTGGTCTTTTCTATAGTAACAAACGTATCTAATGAGCAAAACACAAATTCGAATTTTCTTTTTTTCCCCACCTCAAGCACAAAGTCCAGCAGTGGTTTCCAAGTTAAAAGCATAATTGCAACAATACACAAACTCAATGTTTTGTTTTTACACAGTAATATATAGTGGCCTGTTCTACAGCAACAAACTTACCTAATCAGCAAAACACAATTTCTTTTTTTCCCCCACCTCACGCACAAAGTCCAGCAGTGGTTTCCAAGTTAAAAGCAAAATTACATCTATATTTCCCCCCCCCTTTAATTAAAGCGGTCAACTTAGCCGCCTTTCCTAATTCCATCAGCTTTTGCAACCAGTCCTGCAGGGCGGGAACTAAAATATATTTCCTTTTTTTTTTTGTCTGCCGCTAGTCCTCAACGTACGACATTAATTAGTGACTGATTGAAGTTACAACGGCAGTGAAAAACAAATGACCCAGGACCATTGTTCCACAACTTACAACCGTGGCAAGCATCCCCGCGATCGCGTGCTCAAAATTCGGACGCTTGGCAACTGACTTGTACTTATGACGGCTTGGCCTTTTGCAACCCTTTGCATCGTTTCAGTTGTGACTTTTTTCCGTTGTGAGGACTTTCCTTCAAATAATGGGCATCCAGTTTCATGAAAAGAAGGAGGGGGGGACACACATGATAGCAGTCTTCCAATCTTTGAGGGGCTGCCCCGCCAAAAGAGGGGGGTTCCATCTATTCTCCAAAGTGCCTGAAAGCAGGAGAAGAAGCAAAGGATGGAAACTCATCAAGGAGAGAAGCAGCCTGGAATTAAGGAGAAATTTCCTGACAGTTAGAACAATTAACCAATGGAACTACTTGCCACCAGAAGTTGTGGGTGCTTTCATCACTGGAGGTTTTGAAGAAGAGACTGGACAACCATTTGTCTGGAATGGTACTATAGGGTCTCCTGCTTGAGCAGGGGGTTGGACTAGATGACCTCCAATGCCCCTTCCAGCTCTGTTATTCCATGATCCTGTAAGGGTCTTCTGCTTCAGCAGGGGGTTGGACTAGATGACCTCCAGGGTCCCTTCCAACCCGGTTATTCTGCTATTCGGTGGAGGAGGAGGAGGAGGAGGAGGAGG
>NW_015409984.1:0-1526 GCF_001527695.2 Protobothrops mucrosquamatus
ATGCAGGCTTGCAAGCTACATCTGCACATCTTAATTATTAATCAGAAAAGAGCTGGAAGGGACCTTGGAGGTCTTCTAGTCGAACCCCCTGCTCAAGCAGGAGTCCCTATATCATTTCAGACAAGTGACTGTCCAGTCTCTTCTTAAAAACCTCGAATGATGATGAACCCACAGCATCTGAAGGCAAGCTGTTCCACTGCTTAATTGTCCTCACTGTTAGGAAGTTTCTCCTTAACTCCTGGTTGCTTCTCTCCTTGATTACTGTATTATCCGGCGTATAAGATGACTTTCTAAACCCTGAAAATCTTCTCAAAAGTTGGGGGTCGTCTTATACGCCCAGTCATCTTATACGCCGGAAAATACGGGTATTCAGGAAGGCTTCCAGAGTTCGGCTGGCAGGATGCAGGTAACCTCTCCCCCCGTCCTGCCGCCTCCCACCGCACCGCGCCGCTCTGCGTCTCGCGCCTCCATGTCTCAAGCCTCTGTGGCATAGAACTGCTGGTGTTATGTTTGGGCGGAAGACTTTTTCTTTTACAGATGGGGCGGGTGGGCCTGACATTCGTGCGCAGGCAGGACCCCGCCGCCGAGCCACCGCTTCCCCATCGCCCTCCACGCCAGCCGTCTCCGTCTCCAGACCTCCCAGCTGATGGGCGCAGGTCCGGGGGTCGCCAGCTGACGGGCGCAGGAGTTCGGCGCTGCAGCGTCCTCCCCTTCGCCCTCCGCACCGGCCAAAGCGTTGCCTGATGTTCCAGCTGACGGGCGCAGGTCCGCGGGTCTCCAGCTGACAGGCGCAAGAAGCAAGCGGCTGGGAGGCCGCCGCACGCCTACCTCCTGCGCCCGTCAGCTGGCGACCCCAGGACCTGTGCCCGTCAGCTGGAACGTCAGGCAACACTTTGGCCGGTGCGGAGGGCAAAGGGGCCGCTGCAGCGCCGAACTCCTGCGCCCGTCAGCTGGCGACCTCCGGACCTGCGCCCGTCAGGTCTGGAGACGGAGCCGGCTGGCGTGGAGGGCGATGGGGAAGCGGTGGCTTGGCGGGTGAGGTCCTGCCTGCGCGCGAATGTCAGGCCCATCCGCCCCATCTGTAAAAGAAAAAGTCTTCCGCCCAAGCATAACCTTTAAGATTTTTAAGGATCTTTGAGAGGGAGAGAGAAATAGAGGGAGAGAAAGAGGGAAAGAGAAATAGAGAGAGGGAGAGAGAGAAAGAGGAGAGGGAGAAAGGGAGAGAGAAAGAGGGAGACAGGGAGAGAGAGAGAGAGAAAGAAGGAGGGAGAGGGAGAGAGAAAGGGAGACAGGGAGAGAGAAAAAGAAAGGGAGACAGGGAGAGAAAGGGAGAGAGAAAGAGAGAGGGAGGGAGAAAGAAAAAGAGAGAGGGAAAGAGAAAGGGAGAGAGAAAGAAAGAGAGGGAGAGAGAGAAAGAAAGAAAGAAGGAGAGAGATTAAATTAGTAACATGGCTGTTCAGTGAATCTGGTTTCCCCACTAACTTTGCTTGTCACAAGGTTGAAAAGGTGATCACATGACCCTGGAA
>NW_015409984.1:10526-12581 GCF_001527695.2 Protobothrops mucrosquamatus
AACAATAACAAAATACAAAGCCTTGCAAATAGAAATAGAACCTCACTGGGAAAAGAAAGCAAATAATAGGTCCCTTGGGTGCCATCCCAGAGCAAATAGAGCACCACACTGACAAAATCACCATTGGACAATTGCAAAAGGCAACTTTACTCGGTACAGCTTACATCCTGTAATGATACCTTTAACGCCATTAGACACCCATATCTGTTTTTCACAGGTCCTTGGGAAGGGCTTCATATGTGGACAATTGCCAAATCTATTTGTGGACCAAGTCAATTTCAGAATTTCAGTTATGTTTTTATCCCTGTGTCCTTTCAGTGGATTTTCTGATAAAAGTGAGTCCACAACACTCTTGGAAACTGAGAAGAATCTTATTGCAGTAATGAGGCAGTGTGGTTCATAATACAATGCTATTGTTTCTTCTTACACCACAAGATAAATTGTGACAAACTAAGCATTCACTTAAACCGCAACCTCTTGGTGCTCAGTTAGTGATGGCAGCTGTGACTTCCAGAATGGTTATTTCTAGGTGCTGCAGTCACATGATGTTTCACTTTATGACCACATCTATTATAACAGGCAATTCTGGTCTCAGTTGCCTTTCCAAACCAAGAGCTACCCACAGAGTCAACCAGTGATCGGATTCAGCCAGTTCACACCACTTTGGCAGCTAATTTTTTGTTGCCCAGGCCCAGAACTGACTTCCGGAAGTGGCATCCACACAGAGAATCGGTTGTTCACATATTTGAATCCGACCACTGGAGTCAACCATCTACATTGTTCATGGCAGGAGAAGCAACAGGTTGTTCCTCATTTGGAGGAGATTGGGGGAGAAAAAGCATGGAAACTCTGGGGTTTTTTGGTGGTGGAGCCAGAATTGTTTGCCTCCAATACTGCCTGCCTTGCAGAAAAGAAGAAGTGCTGACACCCTTGTGCTCATAATCAAGATATGCCTTTAGAAACAAAATGTGTGATTGTTTCCCATGTCAGACAGCAGATGATAGAATTTCATATTTGAATACATCTGAATGGGGATGAGTTCCTAGTTATAGTTATAGACATGCAAGGCAGATGTTGGGGAGGGGTCTAGTGCCAATATGTTAATGGTTCAGAAATTATGCTATATGCAGAAGTGCTTATGCTACTATGAGAAACATTCTCCTGATTTATATGATACAATTAACCAATGTTTAGTTCTTATCTCCTGTTATTGACATATACTAACATAATATTAGTAATACATGCCAATATATGTGTGATATAACAATAACAATAACAATAACAACAACAACAACAACAACAACAATAATAATAATAATAATAATAATAATAATAATAATAATAATAATAATAATGTTGGAAGGTATCTTGGAGGTCTTCTAGTCCAGCCCCCCTACTCAAGCAGGAAAGCTTATACAATTTCAGACAAATGGCTGTCCAGTCTCTTCTTAAAAACTTCCAATGTTGGAGCATTCACAACTTCTGGAGGCAGGTTGTTCCACTGATTAATTATTCTAACTGTCAGGAAATTTCCCCTTAGTTCTAGGTTGCTTCCATCTTTGATTGGTTTCCATCCATTACTTCAGGTGCTTTGGAGAATAGCTTGACTCCCTCTTCTTTGTGGCAACCCCTGAGATATTGGAACACTGCTATCATGTCACCCCTCGTCCTTCTCTTCATTAAACTAGACATACCCAATTCCAGGAACAGTTCCTTATATGTTTTAGCCTCCAATCCCCTAATCATCTTTGTTGCTCTTCTCTGTATTCTTTCTAGAATCTCAACGTCTTTTTTACATTGTGGAGACCAAAACTGGATGCACTATTCCAATCCCTAACCCTTTTGTAATCCTTCCTACATTTCTTTAGCAGTTTCACATTTATATATATGTATGATTTGATCATCTTGCACTTACTTGCTGCAGCTGGCTATGATCAGGCTGTTATGCTGCTGCTGCGTGCTTGGATGCAGTCTCTGGGCCCATAACCTGATAGAAATTCTGTTTATATAAAGCACCTCACAGAGCAAACAAAGAGTACAATCACCATCTGCTTT
>NW_015409985.1:0-2055 GCF_001527695.2 Protobothrops mucrosquamatus
GATTAATTACCTTTTCAACTTGAAATATAAGATTTATTGTACCTCATGGAAACTACAAGTGGACTTGAAAGATGTTAAGAATTCTGAGAAAAGAAAATATACTAGAAGAAAACTGGACTCAGAACTCTATGGGACTAAAGATGATAAGGAATAAGAAAAAAATAATATTGGTATATCTGTTTATGCTTAATAATAAATTGTTATTTCAGGTGATGTTGAATGATTATCTAAATTGGATAGATAGATAGATAGATAGATAGATAGATAGATAGATAGATAGATAGATAGATAGATAGATAGATAGATAGATAGATAGATAGATAGATAGATAGATAGATAGATAGATAGATAGATTTATTGTCATTTTTTACTGTAGGCACAATGGCACACATTAAAAATGAAATTTAGTTGCTTGCTCTCAAAGTGTACACATACATAACACACATTTAAACATACTATATACAACATATGTATAGACCTACACCCTTACATATAATAACATATAAATATTAATCACTGTCCATTTTGAATACATACCAGAAGGTATGTGAACCAGAGTTCACAAGGTTAATACTGTATGGGCAAGGTTAAAACTGTATGGGTGTTTGTCAACTTCTGAAATGAACCTGGCTGAAGCCATCTTTTTCATTATACATTGCCACATAAATGGGGGAAAAGGGGGAAGTAGTATTGCTATTTGTATTGCTAGACAAAACACCGAGCAATCCCATGGGAACCAAGGTCATTCCCGCAAGTGCTGGAGGGAGGAGCGAAGACAAATTGAGAAGCTCGCCAATTGCTTTTATTGGGCAGCATGATGTATAGCATAGTAGAGGGGAGGGAAGTATTACTTTTACTTACATTGAATCTCTGGGGAAATTTCAGAGTTGGTTTCACCATGGCAATATTATGTATCCAATAAACATGTTCTTTGAGGAAACTTCAAGCCTCAGAGTTCTGCTTTATATGGCTTCATTAATCGGAACCTTGACATTGTTTTTTTTTTTAAAGTCTAATGAGGTAATGGATTGATTTTTGATATGTTTAATAGTTTTTAATTTATTTTTGATGGATGAAGGGAACATAGACTAAATAAAATAAAATAAAATATTTACTAAAGCTTTGCTGATTAATAAGTAAAACTGACAATTTAGAGATGAGTTTATAGAAAATAGGGTGAGTTATGGAATGAAGATATATTTAAGAGACAATGATAAGTGTTTAGTGATGTTAGACTTTTTGTGAAAAACTAAGAGAAATGTCATTTTGATTTTGAGGTTTGATGGTGAGAATTATATGGAATCATAGAAATAATGTAAACTATTTTTAATTTTAGAATAAGAGTTGGATGTATTTTTCAATCTATATCTATTCCAAAGAAATCAGAAACCATTCTTTTTTCTTTACTTTTTACTTTTTTTTACTTTTTTATTTTGTTTAATTCTTTTTTCTTCCTTTTTTAACTCTTCATATTTTTGAAATTTAATAAAATCACTTTTTTGTACATTTGCAAAATAAAAAACAAAACAAATTGAGATCGACATACAATTCTCAGTGACTTTACATATGTCACTACAAACAACAGGCTATGAGTATGGACATTTGTTTTTGGTTGTAACATCTGATTTTATATTTATTCCCGACAAGCAGAATTATATTATTTGAAAACCATCTGGATAGATCTTTTCACATGCAATTAAGCATACACTGCATTTTAGTGAGTTCAGTCTTTTTCTGTACAGAGAATTCAATTCAAGAGATAGAACATTTCATCCTTCCTCAAACATTTATTTAATTTATTTATTTATTTAATTTAATTTATATGCCGCCCTTCTCCCTGCGGGACTCAGGGCGGTGCACAACATATTTAAAACCAAAGCATATATACAATCCCCCCCTGTAAAACCGAATTAAACCAAATTTTAAAGTTGTGTCTTCCAAATTCCTAAAAATGAACCCAGTATAAAATCCTCCCTAGGTCAGGTCCGCTTGCTGAAAGAGCCATGTCTTGAGGGCGCGACGGAAGGTAAGGAGATCCGGAATCATCCGAATCTC
>NW_015409986.1:0-2054 GCF_001527695.2 Protobothrops mucrosquamatus
TGAGTGCCAGGCTTCCAGGAATGCTCTGGAGTTCCTGGACTGGAAGTCTGGTAACAAAAAGAGGCACAACAGTTTGCGCCAACCTGAAGCAAAACCTGTGGAATTCTTTTCAAGCTTGTAGAATTCTACCATTAGCATATCTCCACAACAACGGCTCAGAAATTAAAGTGTATTCTCACTGGAAATAAAAGCGAAGTTTATTCTTCTGCTCAAAATTATAAGGATAGTGGATTAAAGGCTAAACTAAGTTAACATGCAGCTCAGCCCTGAAGCTTGTTTTGTAGGTTGCTGCAAGATCCCATCTTTCCTTTAACAAATATGCATTTCTTATTGATCATTTATTGAGTATTGTGGAGTTATCTACCTCCATCTTAGTCCTTTCCTGAACATTTGCATGGATTTAGCTAAGTCATCCATACACTTGAATTCCTGGATAAAGGCCCTTTTTTATTTTCTACGAAAAGAAGGGCCAGGGGTGACACGATAGCAGTGTCCCAATATTTGAGGGGCTGACACAAAGAAGAGGGGGTCAACCTATTCTCCAAAGCACCTGCAGGCAGGACAAGAAGCAATGGATGGAAACCAGTCAATGACAATCAAGTTCTAGTACTGTTTTACAAAGCCTTAGTAAGACCACACTTGGAATACTGCATCCTGTTTGGACGAACATGATGTAAAAAAGATGTTGAGACTCTAGAAAGAGTACAGAGAAGAGCAACAAAGATGATCAGGGGAGTGGAGGCTAAAACATATAAAGAACAATTGGTGGAATTGGGTATATCTAGTTAAATGAAGAGAAGGACGAGGGGAGACATAATAGCCATGTTCCAACATCTCAGGGGCTGCCACAAAGAAGAGGGAGTCAAGCTCTTCTCCAAAGCACCGGAAGGCAGGACAAGAAGCAATGGATGGAAACCAGTCAAGGACAATCAAGTTCTAGTACTGTTTTACAAAGCCTTAGTAAGACCACACTTGGAATAAATACTGCATCCTGTTTGGATGAACATGATGTAAAAAAGATGCTGAGACTCTAGAAAGAGTACAGAGAAGAGCAACAAAGATGATCAGGAGAGTGGAGGCTAAAACATATAAAGAACAATTGGTGGAATTGGGTATATCTAGTTAAATGAAGAGAAGGACAAGGAAAGACATGATAGCCATGTTCCAACATCTCAGGGGCTGCCCCAAAGAAGAAGGAGTCAAGCTCTTCTCCAAAGCACCAGAAGGCAGGACAAGAAGCAATGGATGGAAACCAATCAAGGACAGAAGCAACCTAGAATTTCCTGACAGTGAGAACAGTTAATCAGTGGAACGACTTGCCTCCAGAAGTTGTGGGTGCTCAAAGTTTTTAAGGATTGGACAGCCATTTGGTTCCATAGGGAGTTGGACTAGAAGACCTCCAAAGTCTCTTCCAACTCTACTGTTATCCTCTCATTCTTCTTCTCACAATTGCTAAAAGACACTTATGGAGAACACATCAGTCCTGGCTGGAAAACCCTGAACCTCCGTAACTATTATATTCCTTGTCGTTTGTTTCCATAATATCTGCACAGAGAAAGTACTTCTCGCAATTGTTTTGAGGAAGGAGAGGTGAAAATGAAGCAGATTCTCCGATGGAGGCACAAACAGTTGCTAGGAGCAGGAACTGGTTGCCAGGACTTGCTCCCATCCCCTCTTGGCGACGTGGTGCTGGGGAGAGGGGTGTTGCCATAACAACCGAGCCCTTCTGTACCCTATTTAGCTTGGTCCCATTCTTTTCGGCTTCTGCATAAAAAGTTCCCCCGATCGATGATTAGCAATTACTCTGGCTTTTTTTGGCCCAAATTACAGATCTGAGCTTAGATTGAGTTGATAGTTTCCACACGCCAATTAAAAACATTCTTTCCTTCATTATAGGAAAATTGATAATGATGGCTAAGATTCAAGTTATACCTAAGGGGGAATTGAGGGTGGTTAAAGTCCACTGGATGGACTTGAGGAAATGATATGGGCTGGGTTGAATCCTTCCTTCCTTCCTTCCTTCCTCCCTCCCTCCCTCCCTCCCTCCCTCCCTC
>NW_015409987.1:0-2054 GCF_001527695.2 Protobothrops mucrosquamatus
CTGTAATACAATATTCATATCAGCGGTTCTGCTTAAATAGTATTGGGTGCTGGATTTTTATGATGTAACCGGATAAAGATGACTTTTGTTATCCAATTAAAAATGCTCCTTTGTACTTTTCCTGCTGTGATAAACACAGAGAGTCCTCAATTTATGAACCCAGAATTTGCCTTGCTGAGACAGTTATTAAGTGAGTTTTGCCCCATTTTACCACCACATTAAACCACAGTTGTTAAGTGAACCATGCGGTCGGTAAATGGGTTGTTAAGTGAAGCTGGCTTCCCCCGTGGACTTTGCTTGTCAAGAAGGTCGTAAAAGGGGGAAGCACGTGACCCCCGGGACACCACGACCGTCATAAACGTGAGTCAGTTGCCAAGCATCCGAAATTTGGAACACGTGACCCTGGGGATGCTGCAATGGTCGTAAGTGTGAAAAACGGTCATAAATCACAGTGCTATGGTAACGTTGAGCGGTCACTAAATGAACGGATGTAAATCTAGGACTACCTAAATATAATAATAATAATAATAATAATAATAATAATAATAATAATAATAATGATGATGATGATGATGATGATGATAATGATGATGATGATAATAATAATAATAATAATAATAATAATAATAATAATAATAATAATAATAATAATAATAATAATAATAATAATAATAAACTTGGAAGGGACCTTGGAGGTCATCTAGTCCAACCTCCTGCTCAGGCAGGAAACCCTATACCATTTCGGACAAATGGCTGTCCAGTCTCTTCTTAAAAACTTCCAGTGTTGGAGCATTCACCGCTTCTGGAGGCAGGTTGTTCCACTGGTTAATTGTTCTAACCGTCAGGAAGTTTCTCCTTAGTTCTAAGTTGCTTCTCTCCTTGATTAGTTTTCATCCGTTGCTTCTTGTCCTGCCTCCAGGCGCTTTGGAGAATAGCTTGACTCCCTCTTCTTTGGGGCAACCCCTGAGATACTGGAACCCTGCTATCCTGTCCCCCCTCTTCCGTCCCTTCATTAAACTAGACATCCCCAATTCCAGCAACCATTCCTTATATGTTTTAGCCTCCAGTCCCCTGAGCATCTTTGTTGCTCTTCTCTGTACTCTTTCTAAAGTCTCAACATCTTTTTTACATCGCGGTGACCAAAACTGGATGCAGTTGTTATGTTAGAAGGGACCTTGGAGGTCATCTAGTCCAACCCCCTGCTCAGGCAGGAAACCCTATACCATTTCAGACAAATGGCTGTCCAGACTCTTCTTGAAAACTTCCAGTGTCGGAGCATTCACAACTTCTGGAGGCAGGTTGTTAATAATAATAATAATAATAATGTTGGAAGGGACCTTGTTGAATTCCTCAGCCAGGCACATGCTGGCTGAGGAATTCTGGGAGTTGAAGTCCACAAGTCATCAAAGGGCCAAGTTTGAAGATCCCTGGTTTAGCCCTATGCAGCGTTTCTCAGCCTTGTCCACTTTTAAGAGGGGTGGACTTCAACTCCCAGAATTCCCCAGCCAGCAAAGCAAAACTGGCTGGGGAATTCTGGGAGTTGAAGTCCACGAGTCGTAAAAGAGCCAAGGTTGCCTACCCCTGATCTAGTCCAAGCCCCTGCTCAGGCAGGAAACCTCGCTTAGCGAAGGAAATTTGGGGCCTCCGGTGTTGTCCTAAGTCAGTGGTTCTCAACCTGTGGGTCGGGACCCCATTTGGGGTCGATCGACCATTTCACGGGGGTCGCCAAGCAAGGCTGTCCGCCATTTTTTTGTCCGCCATTTTTTTTGTCCGCCATTTTTTTCCCCCTTTTCCGGCGGGTGCCTTACCTCCCTTGGGCTGGGCCAGCTGGTGGTCGGCCTGCTCCGTCTCTGCCGCTTGCCAGCTACGCCTCGGCCGGCGCAGGGGGTGGAACCACGCATGTGCGGTGCTCCCGAGCAGGGAAAGTCCTCGACTTACGACCGGTTGGGTAGTCCTCGACTTACAACCGGTTTAGTCCTCGACTTACGACCGGTTGGGGTCGCGGCATTAAAAAGGTTGAGAACCACTGTCCTAAGTTGTGGGCTATCCATTTC
>NW_015409988.1:0-2054 GCF_001527695.2 Protobothrops mucrosquamatus
CCCCTGCTCAGGCAGGAAACCCTATACCATTTCAGACAAATGGCTGTCCAGTCTCTTCTTAAAAACTTCCAGTGTTGGAGCATTCACCGCTTCTGGAGGCAGGTTGTTCCACTGGTTAATTGTTCTCACTGTCAGGAAGTTTCTCCTTAGTTCTAGGTTGCTTCTCTCCTTGATTAGTTTCCATCCATTGCTTCTTGTCGCTTTGGAGAATGGCTTGACTGCCTCTTCTTTGGGGCAGCCCCTGAGATACTGGAAGACTGCTCTCATGTCCCCCCTCGTAGTTAAAAATGGCATTTTAACTACCCTTTTGAAACCAGGACTTAATGGGAGCAATTCCTGGGCAAGATCTTTTTTTCCTTCTTGGGACAGTTGGAACCACAAACGGCCAGAGTGGAAGGAAATACTGGGTTCATTTTCCCAAACAAACAAACGAACGGAAAGTTCAAAGCAGGTTTGGAATGGAGGAGAAATAAGGAAAAACAAATGTATTTTTGACGGAAGGAACCCGGAGGCTAGCCGCAGCACTTGGTGCCAAAAGGCAAGCGGTCCTTCCTCTTCCTGAGGGAGAAAAATGTATTGAATAATTTTATTATCAGGGTAAGCCCAAAGATATTTTATCAAGCCTGGAAACTCTTTTTAGTCTTGAAAAACCGGCTGCTGTTTTTTCACTCCTTTTGTCTGTCTGTCTGTGGGTGCAGAAAACAGCTACAGTAATGCTCTGCTTCAACCATTTGTTTAACAATCTTTCACAGTTACAGCAGCACGGGGGGGGGAAGTCACTCGTGACAGGTCCTCGCACTTATGACAGCATCCTCACGATTGGGAGCTTGGCAACCAGCATCAATTTACGACGGTTGCAGTATATAACCAGGGTCACGTGATCGCCATTTGCCATCTTCCCAGCTGACAAACAAAGTCAACGGGGAGAAACCAGTTTCGCTTAACGTCCGAACTGATTCGCTTAACAACCACGGGGGGGGGGAAAGGTTGTAAAATGGGGCACAACTTGCTGGACAACCGCCGCGCTTAGCAGCAGAAATTCAGGCCCCAGTTGTGATCGTAAGTCAAGTGTTGCAAAAACTTCCCTAAATAAATATCTAGCCGAGACACAAAAAAAAACAAGAATCTGATTTCCATTTGGAGGCAGCATTTGGTTACACAAAAGAATTGTGTTTCCTTCCATAAAACCACCGGGAGAAAAGCTGTGCAAGGGGTCTCTTTTCTCTCTCTCTCTCTTTCTATTTCTTTTTATCTCTTTCACTCTATCTCTATCTCTCTTTCTTTCTCTTTCTCTCTCTCTTTCTCTCCATCTTTTTTCTGTTCTTTCTCATTCTTTCTCAGTCTTTCTCTTTCTATCTTTCTCTCTTTCACTCTATCTTTCTCTCCCTTTCTTTCTCTCTTTCTCTTTCTCTTTCTCTCCATCTCTTTCCCTTTCGCTTTCTCTTTCTTGCTCTTTATCTTTCTCTTTTTTCTTTCTCTTTCTCTATTTCACTCTCTTTCTCTCTCTCTCTGTCCCTCTTTCTTCCTCTTCCTCTCCTTCTCTCTCTCTCCTCTCTCTCCCTCTCTCTCTCTTTCTTTCAGCTCTATGCTTTCTTCTAATGGGGCTTGTCTTCTGGAAATCCAGATGACTCAAGAAAATGAAATTAGCGTCATCGGAAACAAAATCAAGCTAACCCCGTAGGGAGAAGACGAAGTTCCAGATGTATTTAGCTCTTAGGAGGTGAACCAGACAAAAAGAACATGCCTTCGCTGAACTGTCTCTTTGAGATCTAATAAAGAAAAATGGGAAAATGGATGAAGACTGAAATGTAATAAGAGAGAGATACGTTTGCAGAACAGCCCTAGAGAGCATGCGCCAATGTTGCCAAGCTCCATTTATTGGGCTTTTCCAGCAAGGTGGTACAATGGAGATCAGAGGAGCTGGGTTAATAAAACAAGATGGCGTCTGTCACTGCGTGCTTGTAGCTGGGAATTCTGGCAGTTGGCTGGCTGGGGAATTCTGGGAGTTGAAGTCCACGAGTCTTAAAATTGCCAAGTTTGGATACACCTGACGT